>NW_024609261.1:30000-115000 GCF_018296145.1 Oncorhynchus tshawytscha | reverse complement strand
GAACCCAGCCTCCATCAGGCATTCATATAACAACAGAGGCTCCGGAGGATTGTGGTCTGAAGGCAGGGAGGGCACCAGATACCCTAGTCGAGTCAATGGCTGGCTTGGGGGTGTGGCGGGCGGGCGCACCAGGGGAAAGCCAGTCATATGGACAAACAGCGATTTTGTCTTTCTTTACACAGATCCATTTTGACCGGTTAATTGCCACTGCTGGACTTCATACAGCAACATCCCAACAGTGGAAAAACATTGAAGAGCAATTTAAAATGGTATGTCTGACTCTTTCATGAATCCTTTTCAGACAGGGGAGGAAGAGTTCTAGAGAGAATATGTAGATAAGATTTGAAAACATTGTTAGTTAGGTAAGAAAGTTAAACTGGAAAAAAAATGTAGAAAGCTAACATGATAGTGACACTATAGGTCAATGTAGCACCCCTCTCTGGGTCTGAGTGCCAAACAGCACCCTATTCCCTACATAGGGCACAGAGAATAGGGTGCTAGTTGAGACGCAGCCTAGGTGTCGCACACTTCTCTGTGGACACTTCACCTGGAGCCTCCGCCCCTTGGGAGACACCTCCCTCCTCGTCATGATTCTCATCCCCCTCCCACTAGTCCCCTCCCATTAGTCAGTGGGCCCGGCGGCAAGCCTTCAAGGCATCAGTTTAAGACACAGTCTTAGTCAACATAAATATGTGTCTGGAGTGATCCCACCTCCACAGTTCAGTTTCCCAGCGTGACTTGACTTTAATCTGGGTTTCAGTGTGTCTCCTTTCACCGTTTGTGGGCCCCAAACAACTGTAGCCTAATCATATTTTCAAGTCTTGATCCCCGTTCTGTTCCTCCAGTCAGACGCAGTGTTAGTCCAGCTCAGTGTCCTCTTTGGGCCGGTAGATGTTGCCGAACTTCTGCATGTATTTCTTGATGTACTCCTTGGTCTTGTGCTTGACGTTCTCGTTGCACTCCAGGTCCTCTGGGTTCTTACAGGACTTCAGCTCCTTGTTCATCACGCCGTGAGTTAGCTGGAGGAATAGAAAGGGGGAGACAAGGAAGATGTTTCTCCTGACAACAACATCGGTAATGGGTAACTTTCCCATAATTCCCAAGTTTTCTAGAATCCTGGTTTGAGGATTCAGGATCTTCTGCTAATTCCGTCCTGATTCCATGAATCTTCCAAACATGATTTCTGGAAAACCTGGAAAGTTATGGGAATTTTACAACCCTGCAACAACAAAAGTGAAACTAGCTCCATCAAAAGGAAGAATGGAGGTTAGGTAACACTGTGAAGAGATGAGGCTTTCATTCTGACGGATCCATTTCATGAGCTTTGTTCTCCTCCTAAAAATGTAGACAGTCAAATGTCAGGGCTGCGTCCCCAAAAATCTCAGCTTTCTATATAAAACGAGTCAATCCAAAACGTTAGCAAGCGCTCTAGTTTTTAAGAGGTTCTGCTTTAAGGGTTTGTTCTGCACGGTAATTAAATAAAAATGTGAACATGCCAGTTTACTTGGCCTCTCTTTTGTTTATTGTGACCATGTGCTCAAGAGTAGTAGAGTGTCCAAATGGCACTCCATTTAAACAAGTCCCCACCGAGTTGTGGTTGTCAACCCAGAGAAACACTCAAAACTACTTGAGGGGAAAAAAACAGAGCTTTATGCCCTTTGAAAAAAAGAATGCAGGCTGAGCACAGAGAGAGAGAGAATGTCCCAAATGGCACCATTTTCAATACATAGTGCACTACTTTGGAATAGGGTGCCATTTGGGATACAAGCAGAAGCTGTGGGAGCTGAAGGTTCAGGCGTTTAGTTCTGGTCTGGGGGAAGAGCTTTAGTGAGATGTGAAGGGGAAAACCTTTATCCTTTGAAGTTAATTGCTATCCAGGACTTTAATTCAATACTCTGACTGTTGGGAGAGGTTCATGTTTTGGATGGTTTGAGACAATAAAATACAAATACCCAAATTATTGCTTTCCACACACAACCCCCCCCCTACCTTTCTGGCAAGGTGTTTGAAATCCTCGGTGTTGACAATGCGTCCCAGTTTGCAGTCTGGTTTCCGGAACGGATTCAAGCAGGTCACAATGAACTGTGACATCTAAACACAGGAAATAGGAGGTTAAATCGATCGTGTAGAGATGACATTCATTACATTTCAGTCATTTAACAGACACTCTTATCCAGAGCCACTTACAAGTCCATTCATCTGAAGATAGCTAGGTGGGACCACCACGTATCTCAGTCATAGTCAGATGGGCTTGACATTAACTTGTAACTTTTCTATCCACTTGTCAAATGTGGCTTTGATTAAAAAAATATATATACATCTCACAAATACATAATTGAAAGACCACTTGTGCCTGTCAACGTAGAACTACTATAATTATACTCCGATAAGCTCTGCAGAGACCGGTAGGACAGAGAGTAAAACATTGCATCCCGGGGACACTTTCCATCCCTTTCGGATCGGAGTAGCCTAATTGTTTGATATTGTTATTTTTTAATTTTTTTACTTGTCCATTCAGACAACTTAAAGGTGTCGAAAGCGTTCCACAGGGATGCTGGCCCATGTTGACTCCAATGCTTCCCACAGTTGTGTCAAGTTGGCTGGATATCCTGGATATCACCATGTGCAATGCCAAGCGTCATTTGGAGTGATGAATCACAATTCACCATCTGGCAGTCCGACAGAAGAATCTGTGTTTGGCGGATGCCAGGAGAACACTACCTGTCCCACCCAATGCATAGTGCCAACTGTAAAGTTTGGTGGATGAGGAATAATAGTCTGGGTCTGTTATTCATGGTTTGGACTAGATCTCTTAGTTCCAGTGAAGGGAAACTTTAACACTATAGCATACAATGACATTCTAGACAATTCTGTGTTTCCAACTTTGTGGCAAGTTTGGGGAAGGCCCTTTCCTGTTTCAGCAGGACAAATGCCCCGTGCACAAAGCGAGGTCCATACAGAAATTATTTGTCAAGATCGTTGTGGAAGAACTTGACTTTCCTGCACAGAGCCCTGACCTCAACCCCATCCAACACCTTTGGGATGAATTTTAACCCCAACTGCGAGCCAGGCCTAATCGCCCAACATCCGTGCCCGACCTCACTAATGCTCTTGGCTGAATGGACGCAAGTCCCTGCAGCAATGTTCCAACATCTAGTGGAAAGCCTTCTCAGAAGAGTGGAGGCTGATATAGCAGCAAAGGGGTACACCAACTCCATATTAATGCCCATGATTTTGGAATGAGATGTTCGATGAGCAGGTATCCACATACTGTTGGCCATGTGTAGTTGAGGAGGAGGTGAGGAGAGGAGGAATCACAGGAAGACTGAGATATGGACGTTGACTCACCTCTTTCCGGAACGTCTCCTTGCTCCTCTTGGCCAGCTCACTGGATGTGTCTGCCTCTGCTGTCTTAGTAGAGAACTGTGGAAACACACACACACACACACACACACACACACGAGAGAGAGTGGTCAGGGAACCTGTCAGTCTATAGAACAGTCACGTTTCGTTTGACTAGCTTGGTTCGGCCGTGGATTCATCTAAACGGTCGCCTAGCAGTCTGTCTGGGTTATAGCTACTGTCATTTTCTCAGCTGTGGCAGACAGCAGCAGGCGGCAGCCATTTCTTGGAGCTAAAAAGGCCCAGATCAAAGGAAGTGAGGCTGTATCAGCCACATGGATGAAACATGGCAGGTGTGGAGCCGAGGCCCTGGACTTCAAGGCCAGTGGGGAAGGCAGGCAGGCCACACCTGGTCACCAGCCCCCTCCAACAGGAAAGGAGGGAGCTACACAAAGCAGGGATATCCTGCCAGGATAAAGGCAGGGCTCCCTCTCCGGCTAACAGTACCCACCCTACTCAGCCCCAGAGACAGGCAGAGACAGTTGATGCCCCCAGAGACAGGCAGTAGACAGTTGATGCCCCCCCCAGAGACAGGCAGTAGACAGTTGATGGGCCCCCAGAAACAGGCAGTAGACAGTTGATGCCCGCCCGCCCGCCCGCCCCCCCCCAGAGACAGGCAGTAGACAGTTGATGCCCCCCCCAGAGACAGGCAGTAGACAGTTGATGGCCCCCCAGAGACAGGCAGTAGACAGTTGATGCCCCCCTCCCCCGGAGACAGGTAGTAGACAGTTGATGCCCCCCAGAGACAGGTAGTAGACAGTTGATGCCCCCCCAGAGACAGGTAGTAGACAGTTGATGCCGCCCCCCCAGAGACAGGCAGTAGACAGTTGATGCCCCCCAGAGACAGGCAGTAGACAGTAGACCCCCCATGCACCAAACCAAGGTGGTGAGGATCAAAGGGAACCACAATAGATTCACACACAGTTCTCCTTCGTGCTTCCTGAGGGGTGGTGTGCCCACGGAGCGTACCAGGGAGAAGCATTCAGACTGATGAGAACACTTTATGAGCCAGTGTTTAACCTAGATTATTTTTCAGGTGGGATGCAAAGCCCTCTAACCAAAACACCAAATTATTATCAGGGGTCAACAGAGCTAAGGAAAATAACATTTAAGTGGTGTCAGAAACTCAGTGGTTATCATTTCAGGTCCTGGTCAGTAGAGACAGACAGAGACCGAGAGAGACACAGGCACCACTATCAAGACATGTTGGAAATGGTCCTTGAGCTCATTGCTTTTATTGGCCAACGACATCCCATCGTAAAGAGAGAGAGACATGGAGACATCCCATCGTAAAGAAAGAGAGAGAGAGATGGAGACATCCCATTGTAGAGAGAGAGATGGAGACATCCCATCGTAGAGAGAGATGGAGACATCCCATTGTAGAGAGGAGAGATGGAGACATCCCATTGTAGAGAGGAGAGATGGAGACATCCCATTGTAGAGAGAAGAGATGGAGAGAGAGAGGAGAGATGGAGACATCCCATTGTAGAGAGGAGAGATGAGACATCCCATTGTAGAGACATCCCATTGTAGAGAGAGAGATGGAGACATCCCATTGTAGAGAGGAGAGATGGAGACATCCCATTGTAGAGAGGAGAGATGGAGACATCCCATCGTAGAGAGAGAGAGATGGAGACATCCCATCGTAAAGAAAGAGAGAGAGATGGAGACATCCCATTGTAGAGAGAGAGCGAGAGATGGAGACATCCCATCGTAAAGAGAGAGAGACATGGAGACATCCCATCGTAAAGAGAGAGACATGGAGACATCCCATCGTAAAGAAAGAGAGAGAGAGATGGAGACATCCCATCGTAAAGAAGAGAGAGAGATGGAGACATCCCATCGTAAATCCCATCGAAAGAGAGAGAGATGGAGACATCCCATCCATCCCATCGTAAAGAAGAGAGAGATGGAGACATCCCATCGTAAAGAAAGAGAGAGAGAGAGAGAGATGGAGACATCCCATCGTAAAGAAAGAGAGAGAGAGAGATGGAGACATCCCATCGTAAAGAGAGAGAGAGAGGAGACATCCCATCGTAAAGAAAGAGAGAGAGAGAGAGAGAGAGAGATGGAGACATCTCATCGTAAAGAAAGAGAGAGAGAGAGAGAGAGAGAGATGGAGAGAGAGAGAGAGAGAGAGATGGAGACATCCCATCGTAAAGAAAGAGAGAGAGAGAGAGAGAGAGACATCCCATCGTAAAGAAAGAGAAAGAGAGAGAGAGGAGACATCCCATTGTAAAGAAAGAGAGAGAGAGATGGAGACATCCCATCGTAAAGAAAGAGAGAGAGAGAGAGAGATGGAGACATCCCATCGTAAAGAAAGAGAGAGAGAGAGAGAGAAAGAGAGAGAGAGAGATGGAGACATCCCATTGTAAAAGAAAGAGAGAGAGAGATCCCATGTAGAGAGAGAGAGAGAGAGAGAGAGACATCCCATTGTAGAGAAAGAGAGAGAGAGAGAGACATCCCATTGTAGAGAAAGAGAGAGAGAGAGAGAGATCCCATCGTAAAGAAAGAGAGAGAGAGAGACATCCCATTGTAGAGAAAGAGAGAGAGAGAGAGACATCCCATTGTAAAGAAAGAGAGAGAGAGAGACATCCCATTGTAAAGAAAGAGAGAGAGAGAGAGACATCCCATTGTAAAGAAAGACATCATCCATTGTAAAGAAAGAGAGAGAGAGAGAGACATCCCATTGTAAAGAAAGAGAGAGAGAGAGAGACATCCATTGTAAAGAAAGAGAGAGAGAGAGAGACATCCCATTGTAAAGAAAGAGAGAGAGAGAGGAGACATCCCATTGTAAAGAAAGAGAGAGAGAGAGAGACATCCCATTGTAAAGAAAGAGAGAGAGAGAGAGACATCCCATTGTAAAGAAAGAGAGAGAGAGAGAGACATCCCATTGTAAAGAAAGAGAGAGAGAGAGAGACATCCCATTGTAAAGAAAGAGAGAGAGAGAGGAGACATCCCATTGTAAAGAAAGAGAGAGAGAGAGAGACATCCCATTGTAAAGAAAGAGAGAGAGAGAGGAGACATCCCATTGTAAAGAGAGAGAGAGACATCCCATTGTAGAAAGAGAGAGAGGAGACATCCCATTGTAAGAAAGAGAGAGAGAGAGAGACATCCCATTGTAGAGAAAGAGAGAGAGAGAGAGACATCCCATTGTAAAGAAAGAGAGAGAGAGAGAGACATCCCATTGTAAAGAAAGAGAGAGAGAGAGAGACATCCCATTGTAAAGAAAGAGAGAGAGAGAGAGACATCCCATTGTAAGAAAGAGAGAGAGAGAGAGACATCCCATTGTAAAGAAAGAGAGAGAGAGAGAGACATCCCATTGTAAAAAGAAAGAGAGAGAGACATCCCATTGTAGAGAGACATCCCATTGTAAAGAAAGAGAGAGAGAGAGGAGACATCCCATCGTAAAGAAAGAGAGAGAGAGAGAGACATCCATCCCATTGTAGAGAAAGAGAGAGAGAGAGAGACATCCCATTGTAAAAGAAAGAGAGAGACATCCCATTGTAGAAAGAGAGAGAGAGAGAGACATCCCATCGTAAAGAAAGAGAGAGAGAGAGACATCCCATTGTAGAGAAAGAGAGAGAGAGAGAGACATCCCATCGTAAAGAAAGAGAGAGAGAGAGAGACATCCCATCGTAAAAAGAAGAGAGAGAGAGAGAGACATCCCATTGTAAGAAAGAGAGAGAGAGAGACATCCCATTGTAGAGAAGAGAAAGAGAGAGAGAGAGAGACATCCCATTGTAGAGAAAGAGAGAGAGAGAGAGACATCCCATTGTAAAGAAAGAGAGAGAGAGAGAGACATCCCATTGTAGAGAAAGAGACATCCCATTGTAAAGAAAGAGAGAGAGACATCCCATTGTAGAGAAAGAGAGAGAGAGAGAGACATCCCATTGTAGAGAAAGAGAGAGAGAGAGGAGACATCCCATTGTAGAAAAGAGAGAGAGAGAGGAGACATCCCATTGTAAAGAAAGAGAGAGAGAGAGAGACATCCCATCGTAAAGAAAGAGAGAGAGAGACATCCCATCGTAAAGAAAGAGAGAGAGAGAGAGAGACATCCCATCGTAAAGAAAGAGAGAGAGAGAGGAGACATCCCATCGTAAAGAAAGAGAGAGAGAGACATCCCATTGTAGAGAAAGAGAGAGAGAGAGAGAGACATCCCATTGTAAAAAGAGAGAGAGAGAGAGACATCCCATTGTAGACATCCCATTGTAAAGAAAGAGAGAGAGAGAGAGACATCCCATTGTAAAGAAAGAGAGAGAGAGAGAGACATCCCATTGTAAAGAAAGAAAGAGAGAGAGAGACATCCCATTGTAAAGAAAGAGACATCCCATTGTAAAGAAAGAGAGAGAGAGATGGAGACATCCCATCGTAAAGAAAGAGAGAGAGAGATGGAGACATCCCATCGTAAAGAAAGAGAGAGAGAGACATCCCATCGTAAAGAAAGAGAGAGAGAGAGAGAGACATCCCATCGTAAAGAAAGAGAGAGAGATAGGAGACATCCCATCGTAAAGAAAGAGAGAGAAGGAGACATCCCATTGTAGAGAGGAGAGATGGAGACATCCCATTGTAGAGCGAGAGAGCGAGATGGAGACATCCCATCGTAGAGAGAGAGCGAGAGATGGAGACATCCCATCGTAGAGAGAGAGCGAGAGATGGAGACATCCCATCGTAGAGAGAGAGCGAGAGATGGAGACATCCCATCGTAAAGACAGAGCGAGAGATGGAGACATCCCATCGTAAAGAGAGAGAGAGGAGACCTCACATCGTAGAGAGAGAGATGGAGACATCCCATCATAAAAAAAGAGAGAGAGATGGAGACATCCCATCGTAAAGAAAGAGAGAGAGAGAGAGAGAGAGAGAGATGGAGACATCTCATCGTAAAGAAAGAGAGAGAGAGAGAGAGATGGAGACATCTCATCGTAAAGAGAGAGAGAGAGAGAGACATCTCATCGTAAAGAACGAGATGGAGACATCCCATCGTAAAGAGAGAGATGGAGACATCTCATTGTAAAGAAAGGGTCTCTCCCTCTCTGGAGACACATATGAAAACATTTCAGTTCAGAGACAAAAGGGCCCAGTGCGTAGACGCTAAACCAAGAAACCACAAACCTGGTTTCCATTACGATCAAAGAAGAGGGGAAACAAATGACAGAAAAGAGAGAGAGCGAGCGAGAGCTCAAGAGAGAAATGCATAATAACCATTCCTACAACCCATATAGGCCCCCTCAGATCAGACCTATGACACTCCTGCCCACCCCATGCCCCTCACTCCCACAAAGAGGGCCTCAACATGGAAGTCACACATACACCCATCCTAACAGGCCCAACCCCCACTCTTACACTAGCCCAAGCCAATGGCATGTACCAGATGCTCAGCAGGTTCTGCTCACACTTACTGGTCTGAGGCCAAACCACACGATTAACAACATTGGACACTTTATGGAACACAAAGCCTTCACTATCTCATCCTGGAATATCCAAGGCCTGAGGTCATCTGCCTTTGGCCTAAAGAGCAGGAACCCAGACTTCACTAAAGAAATACAGACATTGTCATCCTACAAAAAACACAGTATAGAGATGGACTCAATGGTTAGAGAGAGCTGGTAGTCCCATCCACCAAACTACCAGGTGTGAAACAGGGAAGGGTCTCAGGGGCTTTGCTTATTTGGTATAGAGCAGACCTAACTCACTCTCTTAAATGAATCAAAACAGGAACATTTTATATTTGGCTAGAAATTCAAAAGGAAATGAACTAAACAGAGAAAAATGTCCTACTGTGTGCTACCTATACCCCCCTACTAGAATACCCATACTTTAATGCAGACAGCTTCTCCATCTTGGAGGGGGAAATCAATCATTTCCAGGCCCAGGGACATGTACTAATTTGTGGCAACAAACACCTACCTGGAAGTGACAGCATTCCCTTACCCATCCATATAACCCCCTAGGCACAACTACGACAATCTAACCAACAAAACGGGTCAACTCCTGCAGCTCTGTCACACGCTGGGTATGTATATAATCAATGGTAGGCGTCGAGGGGACTCCTATGGTAGGTACACCTACAGCTCATCTCTTGGCAGTAGTACCGTAGACTACTTGATCACTGACCTCAACCCACATTCTCTCAGAGTGTTCACAGTCAGCCCACTGACACCCCTATCAGACCACAGCAAAATCACAGTCTATTTGAATAGAGCAATACTCAATCATGAAGCATCAAAGCCAAAGGAACTGAATAATATTAAGAAATGCTATAGATGGAAGGAAAGTAGTGTGGAAACCTAACCAAAAAAACAATTAGGCAAATTCAATCCCTGTTAGACAACTGCCTAGACAAAATGTAATAGTGAAGATGTAAACTTGGCAGTAGAAAACAAACAGTATATCTCAGCTTCCTTATCAAATCAAAACTGTCAAGACAACCTATGAAAAGTAGCAACAATGACAAATGGTTTGATGAAGTAAAAAAAACCTAAAGAAAGAAATTGAGAAACCTATCCAACCAAAACCAGACCCAGAAACCCTGAGCCTACGCCTTCACTATGGTGAATCACTAAAACAATACAGAAATACAATACGAAAAAAGAAGGAACAACACGTCTGAAATCAGCTCAATGTAATTGAAGAATCCATAGAATCTAACCACTTCTGGGAAAATGCTAAAGAAACAACACGAAGAGCTATCTATCCAAAAACAGAGATGTGTGGATAAACCACTTCTCCAATCCTTTTGGCTCTATAACAAAGAACAGCAAAAACATAAACATGATCAAATACAAATCTTAGAATCAACTATTAAAGACGACCAGAACCCACTGGATTCTCCAATTACATTGAATGAACTACATACAGGACAAAATACAAACCCTCCAACCCAAAAAGGCCTGTGGTGTTGACAGTATCCTAAATGAAATGATAAAATATACAGACCACAAATTCCAAAAGATATGCGTCAACAACAACCTTGGGAAAATCGTCTGCATTATCATCAACAGCAGACTTGTACATTTCCTCAGTGAAAACAATGTAGTGAGGAAATGTCATATTGGCTTTTTACCAAATTAACCTACGACAGACCACGTATTCATCCTGCACACCCCACTTGACAAACAAACCTAAACAAAGGCAGTTTTCTCATGCTTTGTTGATTTCAAAAAAGCCTTCCACTCAATTTGGCATGAGGGTCTGCTATACAAACTGATGGAAAGTGGTGTTGGGGGGGGAAACATACGACATTATAAAATCCATGTACACAAAACAACAAGTGTGATAAAATTGGCAACACACACGCATTTCTTTCCACAGGGCCATGGGCTAAGACAGGGATGCAGCTTAAGCCCCACGCGCTTCAACATATACATCAACGAATTGGCGAGGACACTAGAACAGTCTGTAGCTCCCATCCTCGCCCTACTAGAATCTGAAGTCAAATGTCTACTGTTTGCTGATGATCTGGTGCTTCTGTCCCCAACCAAGGAGGGACTACAGCAGCACCTACATCTTCTGCACAGATTCTGTCAGACCTGGGACCAGACAGAAAATCTCAATAAGACAAAAATAATGGTGTTCCAAAAAAGGTCCAGTCGCCAGGACCACAAATACAAATTACATATAGACACCGTTGCCCGAGAGCACACAAAAAACTAGACATACCTCGGCCTAAACATCAGCGCCACAGGTAACTTCCACAAAGCTGTGAACGATCTGAGACACAAGGCAAGAAGGGCCTTCTTTGCCATCAAAAGGAACTTAAATTCAACATACCAATTAACATCTGACTATAAAAAATATACTTGAATCAAACCATTGCCCTTTATGGTTGTGAGGTTTGGGGTCCGCACACCAACCAAGAATTCACAAAATGGGACGAATACCAAATTGAGACTCCACATGCAGAATTCTGAAAAGATATCCTCGGTGTACAATGTAAAACACCAAATAATGCAGAGCGGAGCAGGATTGATATGTGGGTTGGATCTTGTAGCTCCTAAACCTAGTTCCCCCTTACCTTCAGATGTTGATGAAGATGTGTGGGTTGATTTAACAGCTCCTAAACCTAGTTCCCCCTTACCTTCAGATGTTGATGAAGATGTGTGGGTTGATTTAACAGCTCCTAAACCTAGTTCCCCCTTACCTTCAGATGTTGATGAAGATGTGTGGGTTGATTTAACAGCTCCTAAACCTAGTTCCCCCTTACCTTCAGATGTTGATGAAGATGTGTGGGTTGATTTAACAGCTCCTAAACCTAGTTCCCCCTTACCTTCAGATGTTGATGAAGATGTGTGGGTTGATTTAACAGCTCCTAAACCTAGTTCCCCCTTACCTTCAGATCTTTTTAAAAGATGTGATTCACTGCATCTGCAGCTAGCGTTATAGTGTCTGTCTACATCCCAAATGGAACCCTCACCCCTATGTAGTGCACTACTTTAGACCAGGACACATAGGATAGTGGTGCACTATGTAGGGAATAGGGTGCCATTTTAGGATGTAACCTCTGTATGACACTCCAGACTAGAGGCCCTTCGGGGGGGGATTTTCTCTCCCAGGAGAAGAACCACATCTGAAAATAATCCCTTTTGCAACTTCAATTTTTTTTTTTTTTTTTTTTTTTTACACCTTTATTTAACTAGGCAAGTCAGTTAAGAACAAATTCATAATTTTCAATGATGGCCTAGGAACAGTGGGTTAACTGCCTGTTCAGGGGCAGAACGACAGATTTGTACCTTGTCAGCTCGGGGGTTTGAACTTGCAACCTTCTGGTTACTAGTCCAATGCTCTAACCACTAGGCTACCCTGCCGCCCCCAATGGGAGCGGAATTAACCGATGGGAGGAACACTATCATCATGTTTTACACGCAAGCACAAACATTCCAAGAAGCAAACGACGCTAAAATGTTTTTGCTTTCGCACCGATGAGTTAGACTAGATCTGTTTTTCACACCATCATCAATTACAAAAACCTCTCGTGTCCAAAAACCACAAGGCAATGTAATGGATATTATAGCAGGGTTTCTACTCCTAGATTCTACTCAGGGATTTGAACTTGCAACCTTCCGGTTACTAGTCCAACGCTCTAACCACTAGGCTACCCTGCCGCCCCAAGTGCACTGTAATCACACACAGCCTTTCATCTGCAACAAGTCAATTTGATGGAAACATCTCTGGGGGGAAAATGCACAATGGTTTTTATGCAGATTTTATAATATTCGTCACCAATTGGATGGAATCTGTCACCAATTGGATGGAATCTGTCACCAATTGGACATCTGTCACCAATTGGAAACCTAGCTAGTGATTATATCAAGGAAGGAAGGATGCATTTGAAAGGCCTTGGCATGTGTGTTTTCAGGGTCAAAGGTCACCTTGGAGGGGTTCTCGTCGTAGGTGGGCGTCCCCAGGTCCATCTCAGCCTCGTGGTCTAAACTGTGAGAGTCTTCACTGACCCCGTCCCAGCTGCTGGGAGGATCCCACTGAGTCTGCCTGTAGGAGGGAGGGGTTAGATACACAGTAAGACACACAATCCCAGGCAGACAAACGCAGCCAGACACACAGAGTTAGTCAGACATGTGCAGTCAGACCAACAAGCTGACAGATACACACACAGTCACAAAACCAGACGGGCAGAGACCCGGGGCAGAGACCCGGGGCAGAGACCCGGGGCAGAGACCCGGGGCAGAGTCCCGGGGCAGAGTCCCGGGGCAGAGACCCGGGGCAGAGACCCGGGGCAGAGACCCGGGGCAGAGACCCGGGGCAGAGACCCGGGGCAGAGACCGGCAGCCTACCTGGTGATGACGTGATAATAGTAGATCTTTCCCTCTCCGTCCCGTGCTACCTTCCAGCTGGGGGGCAGGACAATGGTTTTGGGTTTGGGAGGAGAGGGAGGGGGCAGGTCTATCATACTGTTGGGGACTAACAGAGTGTTGGGCATCTCCTGCACAGAGGAAAAGAGGCAGGTGAAAAGACAGGAAGTCTCCTCTAGTGGTTAGAAAGCAACTGTTTATGAGGCCTTCATCATGATAAAAAACATAGTATGAAACCGCTGGACAAGAATCAAGACGACTATCACGTTGATACACTGCCTCCCCCTTGTGGTAGCTTGGGGAAGGGTACGGCCAGACAGATTTGGTGTATGAGGTAGTGAGACAATGTTTTTGTTTTGTTTTTTCAACGGAGTCATCCGCTGACGGATGATGGACAACCGAGAGGATGCGCAACATGTTGACCTTTGTGAGTCTGCAACTAGTCTGAAAGTCATTGACTTTGTGTGAAGTTTAAACAGACAACTACGGACAACGATTAATGCATATATTTCATCAGTGTTCATGCGTCTGGGTCTGGCTAGAGGCCTTACCTGCTGGACAGTCTGTGAGGTGACGATGGTAGTGACCGTACCCCCCTGCTGAACCACCACTCCTTGCTGGTGACCTGTGTACACCGGCTGACCATGGAGGTAGTTGGCAGCCGGATCAGCGTAGGCCTGGCCAGAACAGGGTTGACAGATCACACAGAGATCACACAGATACTCAGAGAGAGACCTTCTGATCTAGTCATGAAACAGGTCTTTTTTTCCCCCATGCGTTGTTTGAAAGCCTCCATCTACGAAGGGCGATATGTGTTGAGTGTTCATGGACACTGTGCAGTGTGTGTGCCTACCTGCAGGACAGGTGTGTTAGCCTGTGGATAGGCCGTGGGGATACTGTAGATGGTCTGACAGGGCTGGCCCTGGTAGTAGATGGCTGTCTGGGTGGGAGGTGGTGCTGGGACAACCTGGTACTGTGGTGCTACCTGGGTCTGTACCGTCACAGCCTGCTGGGTGGTAGGGTCCCACAGCGTGGCGTAACTCCCCTGGCCCGCCGACACCTACAACAATAATATAGGACGTTTGGAGTTAGGGGACCAGAAGGAATTTGCAACTTGCACCGATGCGGCCAATTAAAAGTGTTTACTCGCACAGTCAAGTCAAAGGGACCAAACGAGACCAATGGCAGCACTCTGGAGCCATGAATAATAATGAATGTTATTTACAGCGCTTTTCAAAACATCGAAAGTCACTTTACAATAAAAAATTAAATAAAAACCCCATTAAAATGATGAGAAATATAAAAGTAAAGCACCTGAGGGGGCACTGACACGGCTGACAGCACGCCTACACCCGGGTCCTGGCCCGCCACGCTGGGCTGCTGGGCATACTGCTGGGCGGTGCCGGGGTGGAGCTCCAGAGGCGTAGTGGGTTGGTGGATGTGTTGGGAGATGCTGGAGAGGTTGGAGACTGGAGGGGGCTGGGAGGTAGAGGAGGGAGAGGTCATGCCCAGCTCGGTGATCAGAGCCTGGGGAGGGGTCTGCTCCAAGACCAGAGTGGCTGGGACCAGGGGCTCCACGGGAGGGGTAGGCAGCAGCACCTTGCCTGCGTTGGGGTTGATGGGGTCCACGTAGGTCTGGAGGGGGTAGCCGGGGGGGTAGTGGATGAAGCCAGCTGGGCTGGCATTGTAGGTCAGGGCTGCATCGTAGGCTAGAGTCTGGAGTTGCTGCTGCCGCTGTTGATGTTGTTGTAACTGTTGATGTTGTTGATGTTGTTGTTGATGTTGTTGTAGTTGATGTTGTTGTAACTGTTGTTGTTGATGTAACTGTTGTTGTTGATGTTGTTGTAACTGTTGTTGTTTCTGGACCTCGCGCTGGGCCACCTCCTGCTCAAACAGCTTCCTGCGCTCCTCTGTGGACAGCTTGGTGCGTTCCTTGGTGATGGAACGGGTCTTCTTACTGCTGTTAGCCAGGTCAAACCTAGAAACACACAGTCAATACTACTGTCTACAGAGATCAACACAACAGACATTTCTACAAGTCAACAACAGTTTTGGTATGCGTCCCAAATGGCTCCCTATTCAGTACACTACTTTTAACGAGAGCCCTATGGGACCCTATTCAGTACACTACTTTTACCCAGAGCCCTATGGGACCCTATTCAGTACACTACTTTTACCCAGAGCCCTATGGGACCCTATTCAGTACACTACTTTTGGGAAAAGGGTGCAATTTGAAAAGGAGCCTAAAGTCCTCAAGAGTTTTGTTTCTAAAACCGTGGAAGTTTTCTAGAACGATTCAGGAAGTCCATTCAGTCCTACAGTCAAAGGACATGTGATCATTCATAGCTAGTCAGTCTATATGTTGGTGTTCCATTCAGTCCTACAGTCAAAGGACATGTGATCATTCATAGCTAGTCAGTCTATATGTTGGTGTTCCATTCAGTCCTACAGTCCAAGGACATGTGATCATTCATAGCTAGTCAGTCTATATGTTGGTGTTCCATTCAGTCCTACAGTCAAAGGACATGTGATCATTCATAGCTAGTCAGTCTATATGTTGGTGTTCCATTCAGTTCCTACAGTCAAAGGACATGTGATCATTCATAGCTAGTCAGTCTATATGTTGGTGTTCCATTCAGTCCTACAGTCAAAGGACATGTGATCATTCATAGCTAGTCAGTCTATATGTTGGTGTTCCATTCAGTCCTACAGTCCAAGGACATGTGATCATTCATAGCTAGTCAGTCTATATGTTGGTGTTCCAGCCAGTCCTACAGTCCAAGGACATGTGATCATTCATAGCTAGTCAGTCTATATGTTGGTGTTCCATTCAGTCCTACAGTCCAAGGACATGTGATCATTCATAGCTAGTCAGTCTATATGTTGGTGTTCCATTCAGTCCTACAGTCAAAGGACATGTGATCATTCATAGCTAGTCAGTCTATATGTTGGTGTTCCAGCCAGTCCTACAGTCCAAGGACATGTGATCATTCATAGCTAGTCAGTCTATATGTTGGTGTTCCAGCCAGTCCTACAGTCCAAGGACATGTGATCATTCATAGCTAGTCAGTCTATATGTTGGTGTTCCATTCAGTCCTACAGTCCAAGGACATGTGATCATTCATAGCTAGTCAGTCTATATGTTGGTGTTCCAGCCAGTCCTACAGTCCAAGGACATGTGATCATTCATAGCTAGTCAGTCTATATGTTGGTGTTCCAGCCAGTCCTACAGTCCAAGGACATGTCAGTCTATATGTTGGTGTTCCAGCCAGTCCTACCGGTCCTCCTGTCTCCTGCTGCTCCTCTCGTATGCTGAGGGCGGTGGGGAGGTGGAGGCACGTCGCCGACGTCTCTCTGTGCTGCGGGGTGTCTTCTCAGAGTCTCTGTCCCAGTCTCTCTCTCTATCTCTCTCCCGGTCTCTCTCCCAATCCCTGTCCCTTTCTCTCTCTCTCTCCCGGTCACGTTCCCTGTCCCGTTCTCGTTCTCGATCTCGTTCCCTGTCCCTCTCCCTGTCCCTGTCCCGCTCCCTCTCACGTTCCCTCTCACGTTCTCGGCTGCCGGAGGGGGTGCGAGCCGGGGCAGCGTCTCGGTCTCGACTACGATCTGTATACGTGGAACAATCGAAACAGGTTAAAGCCTCACCAACGGTAGGCTGTCAGCACTGTTGAAAATAAAACGTTACACTGTAACAGGTGTGGACACAGACCTGGTGAGAGAAAGAGCAGGAGAGAGGGACAGAGGCCTACCGTGTATCTCTTTCTCCACCTGGCTCTTCTTGGGGATCCTGTACACCTCCTGAAGGATGAGTCACATGCCACACATGTAAATAACAATAAACTCAGTGTGTGTGTGTGTGTGTGTGTGTGTGTGTGTGTTTATTTATTGATCAGTGTTTGTCCTTGCCTTCAGGTCCTTCCAGCTGTCCAGCAGCCTAGCAGCCATGTCTCCTATATCCACAGCACTGAGCAGGGCTTCCTGGCTCCTCTCGCTCTCTACATCAGACACACCCTCCTCCTCATCCTGCGAGGGCGTCCCCACCGCTGCAGGCTCCACGGGGACCACTGGAGAGGGAGGTGGAGGGGCCTCTGAGGCAGGGGTCACTACCTGGGCAGGGTCCTCAGTGCCAGGGGCCACCTCCGGGGGACCCTCGGGGGCCACCTGGCCTAGATGTTCCTGGCTGCCTGGAGCCTTTTCTGTATCTCCAGTCCCAGTCTCTGCTGTGGTGGTCTCCTCTTCCTTCTCCTCGGCAGGCTGCTCCGCTGAAGGGGTCTCAGTAACTTCCGTCTGAATATGTGATGATTCCTGGACCTCCACGTTGGCCTGCTCTCCTGCCACAACCTCCCTCTCCTCGACTGACCGACTTGCCTGCTGCTGCTCCTCCTCCTCCCTGTTCTCCTTCTGTCCCTCACTCCACTCGTCTTTCACCTCCTCGTCACCGCCCTTCTCATTCACCTCCTCCTGATCTGTAGCGTCTTGGCTCTCCGCTTGGGGTTCTGTGATCTCCATGGTCTCCACCACCTCCTCTGGTGTCTCCTTCAGCTCTGTGACTGGCTCTACTGTCAGCTCCTCCGTTGTGAGAGTCTGTGCCTGGACCTCAACCACCAGCTCTGTGACTGGCTCTTCTGGCAGCTCCTCCGTTGTGAGAGTCTGAGCCTGGACCTCAACCACCAGCTCTGTGACTGGCTCTTCTGGCAGCTCCTCCGTTGTGGGAGTCTGAGCCTGGACCTCAACCACCAGCTCTGTGACTGGCTCTTCTGTCAGCTCCTCCGTTGTGAGAGTCTGAGCCTGGACCTCAACCACCAGCTCTGTGACTGGCTCTTCTGTCAGCTCATCCTTTGTGGGAGTCTGAGCCTGGACCTCAACCACCAGCTCTGTCTTGGACCGTTTGCTGCTCTCCACTGGAGGCTCAGATCGCGAGACCTCCTCTTCCTCCATCTCCTCTTCATCCTCCTCTTCCTCCTCCTTACCGTCCGAGGCCTTGCTGGCGTCCGACATGGCGCTGTCCAGGCTGTTCTCGCTGATCTTGAGGCGACGGTAAACAGCCCGTTTGGGAGTGTCGCTGTCCAACTCAGGGCCCAGTTTGGCGACGGAAGCAGAGGAGCCGTCGGGAGTGTTGAGAGGGGTCTGGGCGCGAGACATGTTCTCACTGGAGTAGCCGTCCTGTTCGGCCCCGGGGGCCTGGGGGAGGGAGTGTGTTTGGGCCCAGCGCTGGATGAGGCTCAGGACATGACTCTCCTCCAACATGTTCTTAGTGGAGATAGGCAGCGCTGACAGGGTCTTCATGATCTGGAGACACAGGGAATAGTCAGTTGGTTACAACACACACACCTTGTTTTGATGTTCCTAGGACCTTTGAATTAAAACAATCTGAATTGGTTTATTCTGAAGTTGATTCTCATATAGATTCAGTGATCATGGTTGTCATGATCACAAGTGTGAAGGATGAGCAAACGACGTTAAAAATACATTTTTTTTTGACCCCGAACGGATTTAATTGTCACCTGAAACTGCAGTTTGATGTTGTTGACACTGTTGCCCTTGGCTTCAGAGAGCTCCACCATGAAGATCCACAGTAGAGACAGACCGTGATGGTCCAGGAACTGCTTCAGACAGGATGGGCTCTGGGTATCCTGTTCATACACAACCACCAAGTCAACATTATGGTAGAGAAACCCTCCACACAATAACACAGTACACAGACATCCCCAATACAATACATCCTCCACACAATATAACAACCTATTAAATCACATTTTATTTGTCACATACACGTGTGACAAACTGATTCAGAGGGATACCAAAATAAAACAAGCAACTGAAATAAAATGTTTGTCCCAAATGACCAAGGCCTATAAATATATACATCTATAAATATAGTGCACTATAAATGACCAGGGCCTATAAATATATACATCTATAAATATAGTGCACTATAAATGACCAGGGCCTATAAATATATACAGCTATAAATATAGTGCACTATAAATGACCAGGGCCATCCCAGACAGCCAGTGTTCATTGGTGGTAACAGACCAGCATTAACCCACTGAGGAGTAACAGACCAGCATTAACACACTGACCAGTGAGACCAGCATTAACACACTGAGCAGTAACAGACCAGCATTAACACACTGACCATTAACACACTGATAAGACCAGCATTAACACACTGACCAGGACAGATGAGACCAGCATTAACACACTGACCATGGTCTCCACTCTGACCATCAGCCAGCATGACAGTAACAGACCAGCATTAACACACACCAGTAACAGACCAGCATTAACACACTGACCATTAACAGACCAGCATTAACCCCAGTAACAGACCAGCATTAACTGACCAGTAACAGACCAGCATTAACACACTGACCAGTAACAGACCAGCATTAACACACTGACCACCTGACCATTAACAGACCAGCACACAGCAGACCAGCATTAACACCCTGACAGTAACAGACCAGCATTAACACACTGACCAGTAACAGACCAGCATTAACACACTGACCAGTAACAGACCAGCATTAACACACTGACCAGTAACAGACCAGCATTAACACACTGACCAGTAACAGACCAGCATTAACACACCAGTGACCATTAACAGACCAGCATTAACACACTGACCAGACCAGACCAGCATTAACACACTGACCAGTAACACCCTGACCATTAACAGACCAGCATTAACACCCTGACCAGACCAGCATTAACACACTGACCAGTAACAGACCAGCATTAGACCAGCATTAACACACTGACCAGTAACACACTGACATTAACAGACCAGCATTGACACTGAGGAGTAACACCCTGACCAGACCAGCATTAACACACTGAGCAGTAACAGACCAGCATTAACACACTGAGGAGTAACAGACCAGCATTAACACACTGAGGAGTAACAGACCAGCATTAACACACTGAGGAGTACCATAACAGACCAGCATTAACACACTGACCAGGAGACCAGTAACAGACCAGCATTAACACTGACCAGTAACAGACCAGCATTAACACACTGACCAGACCAGCATTAACACACTAAGAGACCAGCAACAGACAGACCAGCATTAACACACTGACCAGTAAGACCAGGACCAGTAACACACTGACCAGCATTAACACACTGAGGAGTAAGAGACCAGCATTAACACACTGAGACCAGCATTAACACCCTGAGTAACAGACCATTAACACCAGCATTAACACACTGAGGAGTAAACAGACCAGCATTAACACACAGAGGAGTAACAGACCAGCATTAACACACTGACCAGCATTAACACCCTGAGGAGTAAGAGACCAGCATTAACACACTGAGGAGTAAGAGACCAGCATTAACACACTGAGGAGTAAGAGACCAGCATTAACACACTGAGGAGTAAGAGACCAGCATTAACACACTGAGGAGTAAGAGACCAGCATTAACACACTGAGGAGTAAGAGACCAGCATTAACACACTGAGGAGTAACAGACCAGCATTAACACACTGACCAGTAACAGACCAGCATTAACACACTGACCAGTAACAGACCAGCATTAACACACTGACCAGTAACACACTGACCATTAACAGACCAGCATTAACACCCTGAGCAGTAACAGACCAGCATTAACACCCTGAGCAGTAACAGACCAGCATTAACACACTGAGCAGTAACAGACCAGCATTAGCATTAACACCCTGAGCAGTAACAGACCAGCATTAACACTGACCAGTAACAGACCAGCATTAACAGACCAGCATTAACACACTGAGGAGTAAGAGACCAGCATTAACACACTGAGGAGTAAGAGACCAGCATTAACACACTGAGGAGTAAGAGACCAGCATTAACACACTGAGGAGTAAGAGACCAGCATTAACACACTGAGGAGTAAGAGACCAGCATTAACACACTGAGCAGTAACAGACCAGCATTAACACCCTGACAGTGAGACCAGCATTAACAGACCAGCAGACCAGCATTAACACACTGAGACCAGTAACAGACCAGCAGACCAGCATTAACACACTGACCAGCACACTGACCATAACAGACCAGCATTAACACACTGAGCAGTAACAGACCAGCATTAACACCCTGAGCAGTAACAGACCAGCATTAACACACTGAGCAGTAACAGACCAGCATTAACACACTGACCAGCAACAGACAGCATTAACACACTGAGCAGTAACAGACCAGCATTAACACCCTGAGCAGTAACAGACCAGCATTAACACCCTGAGCAGTAACAGACCAGCATTAACACACTGACCAGTAACAGACCAGCATTAACACTCAGCATCAGCAGTAACAAACCGTTTTTTATTACACTTGTAGCTTTTGCCAGCGTGAGCAGAGCATAAGCCACTTTATCAAGTGTTCTCTGGCCTGAATGGTGCCAAATTCTTGACAATAGGACAGCGTAGCGAATTTTTACGATGAGCCACTTGAGCCTCCTTTGCCAAGGTTTCATTGAACATGAATGGGAGAGTCTCACGCTCAGCAGAAGTTAGTGTAGCTCTATCAAGACCACAGATAATCCATTCAACGTACTAAACACAGAACTGACAAAAACTACTACTTCTCTGCAAAACTGAGACAAGCAGCTTTCATGGTGATGGGAGGGGGGTAGTAAAATTGCCGGTCCTTTTGTGTTCAGTAGCAGTGTTATTTATGGAAAGGAGAAGACACTGGAGCTCTCAGAACAATTAGCCTAAAGCTAGTACAAGCCTGACCCCTATCTGCCTCTCTGGACCATGTCAGCGCCTCAAATGGCACCAGTCCCTATATAGTGCACACTTTGGACCAGAGCCCTGGTTAAAAAGTAGTGCACTAAATCGGGAATAGGGTGCCATTTGGGACACAGTTCATCACTCCCGGGAGTTTTCAGCAGACCATCCGATCAGAGGTATGAAATAACTACATGCTACTGTAGTTCATCTATTGGCCTGAGTTTAAAGATTAACTCAATGTCATCAGACTATGCTGAATTAATCTACCAGTTACAAATTGGACTATTATGGGTCAACAGCAAAAAAAAAAAAATTGTGGAATCCTAACTACCAGGGTGAAACATAAACCTAGATCGCAGGGGAACAGATTGTAGCTTCGGCAGTTGTATTTCAAATGAGTTGAATTCTATATTTACACACTAGGAGGTTGGGATAATACTATGAAAATGATGATAATGCCATTTTAGTGTAATAGCTGTTTGTAAAGGCTGAAATTTCAGCCCAGCTTGGTGGGATAATGGTTTGTCCTCCCGGGTGACACTACACCAGGCGGTAAATGAGTTAACTGACAAATAAGAAAGAGTTCCAAACTTCTCCTCTCTACTCAGTCCACTCCCAAACAAAACAGTCCGAGCTACATTCTTGCTGGAGTAATTGCTCTTCTAAGAAGATTTTTTTTTGTTTTTTTTGACCATTTTAATTGAAAACAATCACAGTAAGGTATTTAATTGTTACCTCAGAAATGATTTGATATTGAGATAAAAACAGGTGCATTGGACCTTTAAATATTCACTATGGTTGATAGTGACATGAACTCCACAACAGGTCACTTCCAACACCTTTTCAAGTGATGGCTGTTCAGACACAGTCAGTCCTAGGTTCGCAACATGTTGATCACTTCTTTGTATTGAAGATTCCCCAGATGTCCTACTTATTCCAGGAATCTTCCAAAACAGCATTTATGGAAAACCTGGGACTCTTGGGGGGAGTGCCATTACCAAACCTGACCCACACACTCACCGTAGTGAGTGCATTGCTCACGGAGGTGTCCTTCTTGCGAGGGCGCTCTTTCTTCATCTTCCCTGCCGCTGCTCTTACACTGACCCTGTTCTCCCCGCCCAGGAAGCCTCGGCAGCTGGGAGCCCCACAGAAGCACTTCTGGGCCTCTTTCCTGGCGTGTACAGAGGAGAAAGAGTAAAAACACTACACCATAGCTATTTGGTCGGTCCAGAGAGCAACAGGGGCTTAATAATGTATCGTTATGTTGTCAATGACTACAACAGCAGGGAGATGTATTAGAACAGACAAACATTGATATGTTACAACAGACAGTTAAAATCCAAAGAGAGAATCTGCATCCTAAATGGCATCCAATGGGTCTTGGTCAAAAATAGCTCACTAAAAAGGGAATAGGGTGCCATTTGGGACAAAAGTAGAGAGACACTAACCCATACCTCTGGAACTGGTAGTCGAAGGGAGAGCGAGACACTAACCCATACCTCTGGAACTGGTAGTCGAAGGGAGAGCGAGACACTAACCCATACCTCTGGAACTGGTAGTCGAAGGGAGAGCGAGACACTAACCCATACCTCTGGAACTGGTAGTCGAAGGGAGAGCGAGACACTAACCCATACCTCTGGAACTGGTAGTCGAAGGGAGAGCGAGACACTAACCCATACCTCTGGAACTGGTAGTCGAAGGGAGAGCGAGACACTAACCCATACCTCTGGAACTGGTAGTCGAAGGGAGAGCGAGACACTAACCCATACCTCTGGAACTGGTAGTCGAAGGGAGAGCGAGACACTAACCCATACCTCTGGAACTGGTAGTCGAAGGGAGAGCGAGACACTAACCCATACCTCTGGAACTGGTAGTCGAAGGGAGAGCGAGACACTAACCCATACCTCTGGAACTGGTAGTCGAAGGGAGAGCGAGACACTAACCCATACCTCTGGAACTGGTAGTCGAAGGGAGAGCGAGACACTAACCCATACCTCTGGAACTGGTAGTCGAAGGGAGAGCGAGACACTAACCCATACCTCTGGAACTGGTAGTCGAAGGGAGAGCGAGACACTAACCCATACCTCTGGAACTGGTAGTCGAAGGGAGAGCGAGACACTAACCCATACCTCTGGAACTGGTAGTCGAAGGGAGAGCGAGACACTAACCCATACCTCTGGAACTGGTAGTCGAAGGGAGAGCGAGACACTAACCCATACCTCTGGAACTGGTAGTCGAAGGGAGAGCGAGACACTAACCCATACCTCTGGAACTGGTAGTCGAAGGGAGAGCGAGACACTAACCCATACCTCTGGAACTGGTAGTCGAAGGGAGAGCGAGACACTAACCCATACCTCTGGAACTGGTAGTCGAAGGGAGAGCGAGACACTAACCCATACCTCTGGAACTGGTAGTCGAAGGGAGAGCGAGACACTAACCCATACCTCTGGAACTGGTAGTCGAAGGGAGAGCGAGACACTAACCCATACCTCTGGAACTGGTAGTCGAAGGGAGAGCGAGACACTAACCCATACCTCTGGAACTGGTAGTCGAAGGGAGAGCGAGACACTAACCCATACCTCTGGAACTGGTAGTCGAAGGGAGAGCGAGACACTAACCCATACCTCTGGAACTGGTAGTCGAAGGGAGAGCGAGACACTAACCCATACCTCTGGAACTGGTAGTCGAAGGGAGAGCGAGACACTAACCCATACCTCTGGAACTGGTAGTCGAAGGGAGAGCGAGACACTAACCCATACCTCTGGAACTGGTAGTCGAAGGGAGAGCGAGACACTAACCCATACCTCTGGAACTGGTAGTCGAAGGGAGAGCGAGACACTAACCCATACCTCTGGAACTGGTAGTCGAAGGGAGAGCGAGACACTAACCCATACCTCTGGAACTGGTAGTCGAAGGGAGAGCGAGACACTAACCCATACCTCTGGAACTGGTAGTCGAAGGGAGAGCGAGACACTAACCCATACCTCTGAAACTGGTAATCGAAGGGAGAGCGAGACACTAACCCATACCTCTGGAACTGGTAATCGAAGGGAGAGCGAGACACTAACCCATACCTCTGGAACTGGTAATCGAAGGGAGAGCGACACTAACCCATACCTCTGGAACTGGTAATCGAAGGGAGAGAGATACTAACCCATACCTCTGGAACTGGTAATCGAAGGGAGAGCGAGACACTAACCCATATCTCTGGAACTGGTAATCGAAGGGAGAGCGACACTAACCCATACCTCTGGAACTGGTAATCGAAGGGAGAGCGACACTAACCCATACCTCTGGAACTGGTAATCGAAGGGAGAGCGACACTAACCCATACCTCTGGAACTGGTAATCGAAGGGAGAGCGACACTAACCCATACCTCTGGAACTGGTAATCGAAGGGAGAGAGATACTAACCCATATCTCTGGAACTAGTAATCGAAGGGAGAGCGACACTAACCCATACCTCTGGAACTGGTAATCGAAGGGAGAGCGACACTAACCCATACCTCTGGAACTGGTAATCGAAGGGAGAGACACTAACCCATACCTCTGGAACTGGTAATCGAAGGGAGAGAGACACTAACCCATACCTCTGGAACTGGTAATCGAAGGGAGAGAGATACTAACCCATATCTCTGGAACTGGTAATCGAAGGTAAGCTCTGTACCAGCTGTGACGGTCTTGGAGGTGAAGAACCCAACTCTCAGCTGGCCGTTCACAGTCCACTGAAATACAGAAACATTAGTCGAGGTCAGGATAAAACAAACTTGGTTTTGACTTTGCTGATAAATACTTTGTTGAGGGAAAGTGTACTTGTCATGACCGTGATGTGCTGTTGTCTCTCCCAGCCACCTTAAGACGAATGACTAATTGTAAATCCCTCTGGATAAGAACGTCTGATAAACGACTCAAATGTCAAATGAAAATCACAGCCTGAGATGCAGCTCACTGATAAAGTAGCCTCAGTGCCCGTCTGTGTTAGAATGCAAACTTCTTGTCGCTCATTGTCATGTTTGGCTTGACAACGGCAGCAATGGAGCTGGCAAGAGAAGACAGGCACAAGGTACCAGCCTAAAAGTACGGTAGAGCGAAGTACAGGCAAATATGGTTCTGAACCAAGACAAGTGAATGAAATGCATTTACATTTTACAATGAACTGTCCAGTGAAATTCTTACTTTTAAATGCTCATAATCTGTTAACTCGTACGCAAATAAATGTTGTTGACTCGTCCTATACTTGTATGTGGCCGAAGCATCAATTAGAGAGAAATAAACCCCACCTCAAACTTATAAATCAAACAGACCTTTTCAAAAACTCTTGCTATTTCCTCATATAGAGGATAAGGTCGTGTTTTTAGCCGAGGCGGCTAACTGGCCAGTCAGCTATTTACGGTCTATAAAAATATTCATGACGGTATACGCCCACCCCATCCCGTTGTTGGGGTAAGCCCACCCCATCCCGTTGTTGGGGTAAGCCCACACCATCCCGTTGTTGGGGTAAGCCCACACCATCCCGTTGTTGGGGTAAGCCCACACCATCCCGTTGTTGGGGTAAGCCCACACCATCCCGTTGTTGGGGTAAGCCCACACCATTAAAAACATATAAAAGCTGCTTTTTAACATAGTTAATTACACTTTTTTGGAAGAAAAACTATTTCACTCATATTATAACAAATGATAGATCCTATTTCATAGAAATCTGGAAACACTGGACAGATACCAGGTAGCCGAGTTGTTCGCGCATTGGGCCAGTAACCGAAAGGTTGCTAGATCAAATCCCCGAGCTGACAAGGTAAAAAAAAAATCTGTCGTTCTGCCCCTGAACAAGGCAGTTAACCCACTGTTCCTCATTGTAAATAAGAATATGTTCCTAACTGACTTGCCTAGTTAAATCAAATTAAACATACCGAAAGGGGCTCCTGGGTTACATACCTTCTGGGTCTCACAGTTGGGCTCACAGCTGTGGTTCATGAAGCGAGAGCAGTTCCCCTTCAGTGTGGCATCTATGATCTGAGAAGACACAGAGGAAAGGAGTTTCAGGTAACCTTCCACATTACCTGTCAGTTGTAAACAATACAGCACTTGGTGCATCCCAAAATGGCACCCTATATAGCCACTACTTTTGACCAGAGCCAAATCAGGGTGTCATTTGGGATGCACACCTAAAACTTGTTGGGGTCTGGTAGTGCACTTTATAGGGAATAGGGAGCCATGTTGGACGTAGCCTATACTTGTTCCTGTTTCAGGAGTTCAGTGGACGACATGTCAACGTTCCAGTGGTCTCACCTCGTTATTCTTCAAGGCCATGAAATAGTAGTGGATGTTCTTCATGCTAGCGTATTTTTTCACCCGTGTCTTGAACTCCTTGTGGTCCAACACCTCTCCGCAGTACTCCAGCACAAAAGTGTTTCTGAAATGTGATTAAAATGGGGGGGGGGGGGGGGTGATGACTCCTTTGTGTACAGCTTTTAGTACAATGACCAGGGCTCCATCTCATTTTGTCTTTACGCAATTCCTCGCATCCTATCGCCACACCTCCTTCTCAACCGTATTGGAGAAGGTCCAAGGGGTTTCTCTCAGACCTTCCTCTCCTATGTGTGTTGAGGAGGCGAGGAGATAGGATGCGAGGAATCCAGGTTAAGATCTATTGAGAACGAGCCCTGGGCGCTAGTTACAGTGCCTTGCGAAAGTATTCGGCCCCCTTGAACTTTGCGACCTTTTGCCACATTTCAGGCTTCAAACATAAAGAGATAAAACTGTATTTTTTGTGAAGAATCAACAACAAGTGGGACACAATCATGAAGTGGAATGACATTTATTGGATATTTCAAACTTTAACAAATCAAAAACTGAAAAATTGGGCGTGCAAAATTATTCAGCCCCTTTACTTTCAGTGCAGCAAACTCTCTCCAGAAGTCCAGTGAGGATCTCTGAATGATCCAATGTTGACCTAAATGACTAATGATGATAAATACAATCCACCTGTGTGTAATCAAGTCTCCGTATAAATGCACCTGCACTGTGATAGTCTCAGAGGTCCGTTAAAAGCGCAGAGAGCATCATGAAGAACAAGGAACACACCAGGCAGGTCCGAGATACTGTTGTGAAGAAGTTTAAAGCCGGATTTGGATACAAAAAGATTTCCCAAGCTTTAAACATCCCAAGGAGCACTGTGCAAGCGATAATATTGAAATTGAAGGAGTATCAGACCACTGCAAATCTACCAAGACCTGGCCGTCCCTCTAAACTTTCAGCTCATACAAGGAGAAGACTGATCAGAGATGCAGCCAAGAGGCCCATGATCACTCTGGATGAACTGCAGAGATCTACAGCTGAGGTGGGAGACTCTGTCCATAGGACAACAATCAGTCGTATATTGCACAAATCTGGCCTTTATGGAAGAGTGGCAAGAAGAAAGCCATTTCTTAAAGATTTCCATAAAAAGTGTTGTTTAAAGTTTGCCACAAGCCACCTGAGAGACACACCAAACATGTGGAAGAAGGTGCTCTGGTCAGATGAAACCAAAATTGAACTTTTTGGCAACAATGCAAACCGTTATGTTTGGCGTAAAAGCAACACAGCTCATCACCCTGAACACACCCTATCCCCACTGTCAAACATGGTGGTGGCAGCATCATGGTTTGGGCCTGCTTTTCTTCAGCAGGGACAGGGAAGATGGTTAAAATTGATGGGAAGATGGATGGAGCCAAATACAGGACCATTCTGGAAGAGAACCTAATGGAGTCTGCAAAAGACCTGAGACTGGGACGGAGATTTGTCTTCCAACAAGACAATGATCCAAAACATAAAGCAAAATCTACAATGGAATGGTTCAAAAATAAACTCTGCTAAATATCCAATAAATGTCGTTCCACTTCATGATTGTGTCCCACTTGTTGTTGATTCTTCACAAAAAAATACAGTGTTATATCTTTATGTTTGAAGCCTGAAATGTGGCAAAAGGTCGCAAAGTTCAAGGGGGCTGAATACTTTCGCAAGGCACTGTATAACTTTATTATGAATCAAGGAGTACAGGGCTCCTGAGTGGCGCAGCGGTCTAAGGTACTGTATCTCGGTGCAAGTGATGTAACTACAGTCCCTGGTTCGAATCCAGGCTGTATCACATTGGGCAGCGCACGATTGGCCCAGTGTCGTCCAGGTTTGGCAGGTGTAGACTGTCATTGTAAATAAGAATTTGTTCTTAACTGACCAGCCTAGTTAAATAAAAGGTTACATGTAAAAATAAGATGTAAGGGCCTTACGGTATCAGGTCCCTGGCCGCCCTCAGTCCCCAGCCCTTATCTTCAGTCAGGATGACCTCAAAGTCTGCATGCAGTTTCATCTGGAAGCGCCGGTTGGAGCAGTAGCCTTCATTCAGGCAGCGTGACGAGCTGCAAAAGACAAGGACATTACATTTGTTTTCATTTTGGCCATTTAGCAGACGCTCTTCTTCAGACTTAGTCAGTGCATTCGACTAGGTTAAATAAGGCAACCACATATCAGTCATTGCAAATCTTCCTATGTTTGAAGATGAACTGGTAAAGGACCAATGATGTAAAACTATCGTGCATTCGGGAATTATTCAGACCCCTTGACTTTTTCTACATCGTTACGTTACAGCCTTATTCTAAAATGGAGTAAATGCTTTCCCCCCCTCATCCATCTACACACAATACCCCATAATGACAAAACAAAAAACAGGGAAAAAAATAATTTTACAATTTTATTAATAATAAAACTTTAATATCACAAAAGTAAATCAGACCCTTTAAGTAGTACTTAGTTGAAGCACCTTTGACAGCGATTAACAGCCTTGAGTCTTCTTGGGTATGACGCTACAAGCTTGGCACACCTGTATTTTGGGAGATTCTCCCATTCTTCTCTGCAGATCCTCTCAAGCTCTGTCAGGCTGGACGGGAGCGTTGCTGCACAGCTATTTTTCAGGTCTCTCCAGAGATGTTCGATCGGGTTCAAGTTCGGGCTCTGGCTGGGACATTCAGAGACTTGTCCCGAAGGCACTCCTGCGTTGTCTTGGCTGTGTGCTTAGGGTCGTTGTCTTTTTGGAAGGTCATCAAGGATCTTCGTACTTTGCTCCGTTCATCTTACCCTTGATCCCGACTAGTCTCCCAGTCCCTGCCACTGAAAACATCCCCACAACATGATGCTGCCACCTCCAGATGTGACGCTTGGCATTCAGACCAAAGAGTTCAATCTTGGTTTCATCAGACCAGAGAATCTTATTTCTCATGGTTTGTTAGTCCTTTAGATGCCTTTTGGCAAACTCCAAGCAGCCTGTTGTGTGCCTTTTACTGAGGAGTGGCTTCCGTCTGGCCAGTCTGCCATAAAGGCCTGATTGGTGGAGTGCTGCAGATATGGTTGTCGTTCTGGAAGGTTCTCCCATCTCCACAGAGGAACTCTGGAGCTCTGTCAGAGTGACCATCGGGTTCTTGGTCACCTCCCTGACCAAGACCCTTCTCACCCAATTGCTCAGTTTGGCCAGGCGGTCAGCTCCAGGAAGAGTCTTGGTAGTTCTAAACTTCTTCCATTTAAGAATGACGAAGGCCACTGTGTTCTTGGGGACCTTCAATGCTGCAGAAATGTTTTGGTACCCTTCCCCAGAGCTGTGCTTCGACACAATGCTGTCTCGGAGCTCTACGGGGAATTCCTTCGACCTCATGGCTTGGTTTTTGCTCTGACATGCACTGTCAACTGTGTGACCTTATACCGGGCGGTAGGTAGCCTAGTGGTTAGAGAGTTGTACTAGTAACCGAAAGGTTGCAAGATCGAATCCCCGAGCAGACAAGGTAAAAATCTGTCGTTCTGCCCCTGAACAAGGCAGTTAACCCACTGTTCCTAGGCCGTCAATGAAAATAATAATTTGTTCTTACCCGACTTGCCTAGTTAAATAAAAAGGTTTAAAAAAAGAAGAAAGACAGGCAAGTTCCTTTCCAAAGCATGCCCAATCAAATGAATTTACCAGGTGGACTTGTTTTCCATGAAAACATAGATGAAATGAGTTGCAAAATGAATAGGAAACAGTCAAGATGTTGACAAGGTTATAAATAATGATTTTTTTATTTAAATAATTGGGTCCTTCAAACTTTGCGTCTTCAAAGAATCCTCAATTTGTAGCAGTTACAGCCTTCCAGACCTTTGGCATTCTAGGAATCTGAAGTGATTTCCCCCCATGCTTCCTGAAGCACCTCCCACAAGTTGGAGTGGCTTGATGGGCACTTCTTATGTACCATACGGTCAAGCTGCTCCCAACAACAGCTCAATAGGGTTGAGATCCGCTGACTGTGCTGGCCACTCCATTATAGACAGGATACCAGCTGACTACTTCTTCCCTAAACAGTTCTTGCAGTTCGGAGCTGTGCGTTGGGTCATTGTCCTGTTGTAGGAGGAAATTGTCTCCAATCAATTAAGCATCGTCCACAGGGTATGGCATGGCGTTGTAAAATGGAGCGATAGCCTTCCTTCGACAAGATCCCTTTTACCCTGTAAAATCCCCCACTTTACCACCCCCAGACCATCACATTGCCTCCACCATGCTTGACAGATGGCGTCAAGCACTCCTCTAGCATTTTTTCTGGGTCTCATGAATGTTCTTCTTTGTGATCCAAACACCTCAAACTTAGATTTGTCTGTCCATAACACTTTTTTCCAATATTCCTCTGTCCAGTGTCTGTTCGTTGCCCATCTTAATATTTTCTTTTTATTGGCCAGTCTGAGATATGGCTTTTTCTTTGCAACTCTGCCTAGAAGGCCAGCATCCCGGAGTCGCCTCTTCACTGTTGATGTTGAGACTGGTGTTTTGCGGGTATTATTTAATGAAGCTGCCAGTTGAGGACTTGTGAGGCGTCTGTTTCTCAAATTACACACTAATGTAGTTGTCCTCTTACTCAGTTGTGCACTCCCACTCCTCTTTCTATTCTGGTTAGAGCCAGTTTGCGCTATTCTGTGAAGGGAGTTGTACAGTTGTTTCTTGGCAATTTCTCGCATGGAATAGCCTTAATTTCTCAGAACATGAATAGACTGACGAGTTTTAGAAGAAATGTCTTTGTTTCTGGCCATTTTGAGCCTGTAATCGAACCCACAAATGCCGATGATCCAGATACTTAACTAGTTTTAAAAAAGGTGGCCAGTTGTATTGCTTCTTTAAAATCAAGTTCAGCTGTGCTAACATAATTGCAAAAGGGTTTTCTAATGATCAATTAGCCTTTCAAAATGATAAACTTGGATTAGCTAACACAACGTGCCATTGGAACACAGAAGTGATGGTTGCTAATAATGGGCCTCTGTACACCTATGTAGATATTCCTTTCTTTCTTTTTTAACTGCCGTTTCCAGCTACAATAGTCATTTACAACATTAACAATGCCTACACTGTATTTCTGATCAATTTTATGTTATTTTAATGGGAAGGGGTCTGAATACTTTCTGAATGGCCTGTATTTTGTGGTGTTACAGCCTGAATTCAAAATGGATTCAAACAGATGTTTTTCTCTCAATCTACACACAATACCCTATTATGACAAAGTGAAAACATGTTTTTAGAAATTCTTGCAAATTTGTTAAAATGAAATACAGAAATATCAAATTTATTCTCACACCTGAGTCAATACATGTTAGAATCACCTTTCGCAGCAATTCCAGTTGTGAGTCTTTCTGGGTAAGTCTAGGTGCTTTTCTCACCTGGACAGTAAAATATTTGCACATGATTATTTTTTAAATTCTTCAAGCTGTCAAGTTGGTTGTTGACCATTTTCTAGTTTTGTCATAGATTTTCATGCCGATTTAAGTCAAAACTAACTCTGCCACTCGGGAACATTCCAAGTCGTCATGGTAAGAAACTCGAGTGTATATTTGGCATAGTGTTTTAGGTTATTGTCCTGCTGAAATGTGAATTTGTCTCCCAGTGTCTGTTGGAAAGCATGTTTTCCTCTAGGATTTTTATCCTAAAAGCCCCTTAGTCCTTGCCAATGACAAGCATACTCATAACATGATGCAGCCACCACCATGCTTGAAAATATGAATAGTGGTATGCCGGGATGTGTTGGATTTGCCCCAAACATAACGCTTTATTCAGGACCAAAATTATTTCTTTGCCACATTTTTTACAGGTTCACTTTACTGCAAACAGGATGAATGTTTTGCGTTATTTTTTATTCTGTGCAGGCTTCGTTCTTTTCACTCTGCCATTTAGGTTAGCATTGTGGAGTAACTACAATGTTGTTGATCCATCCTCAGTTATCTCCTATCACAGCCATTAAACTCTGTAACTGTTTTAAAGTCACCATTGGCCTCATGGTGAAATCCCTGAGCGGTTTCCTTCCTCTCTGGCAACTGTTAGAAAGGATGCCTGCATCTTCATAGTGACTGGGTGTATTGATACACCATACAACATGTCATTAACAACTTCCTGTTCAAAGGGATATTCCATGTCTGTTTTTATTGATTTATTTGTACCCATCTACCAATAGCTGCTCTTCTTTGCAAGGCATTGGAAAACCTCCCTGGACTTTGTGGTTGAATAGGTGTTTTAAATTCACTGCTCGACTGAGGGATCTTACAGATAATTCTGTGTGTGGGGTACAGGAGGAGGTAGTAATTCAAAAACCATGTTAAAACACTATCATTGCGCACAGAATGAGTCCATGCAATTTATTATGTGACTTGTTATTAAGCATATTTTTGTTCCTGAATTTATTTTGCCAAAACAAAGTGGTTGAATAACATTTCAGCGTTTCATTTATTATTCATTTGTAAACATTTTGAAAAACATAATTCCACTTTGATATTCTGGGGTATTGTGTGTAGGCCAGTGACACAAAATGTAAATACATTTTAAAACACAACAAAACGTGGACAAAGTCAAGGGGTGTGAATACTTTCTGAAGACACTATTTGATCTGCTTTACAGTTTGGTATTACCAGGGTGACGCAAAGGAGAAGAACTCACCACTCGATCATCAGCAGACGGTTAAGGCAGTCCTCCCCACAAGCCATCATTCCACGAGACCTCTCCTCCCTCGAGAGCATAGAGCACTCACACTGCATTCGCTTGATGTCTCGGTGAGACTTGTTCTTCTTCCTGTACAGATCAACAGAAATCCCTCACTTTCTCTACAGTCAGATTTATTTCACCTTTATTTAACCAGGTAGGCAAGTTGAGAACAAGTTCTCATTTACAACTGCGACCTGGCCATGTACTTATGCTGAAGTCATATGATGATAATCGCTTTTAAATTATGTACAACTAATTTATAAAATAAAACATAGTTTCAATGACTGTGCATGCCAACTACTGAAAAAAAAAATTTGAACAAAATCTCACCGTTCAGTCAGATACAGGTTTTCCTCAATCAGGTCAAAGTATGGTGGCATCTTCTTAGACCTTGCCATCTCCCTCCAGTTGCTGGCGTCCCGGAAGTCCCTCAGACTGAGCAAAGGGCGTTGCACCTCAGCCTGACCTGGAATCTCCCTGGATTCTTTGGAGACCTTGGGGAGCTCCCTCTCTGCCAGTCGCTCCCTTTTGCTAGCCAGCACAGGTTCTGCCTCGCTGTCCGAATCGGACTCCATTTCTGGACGCCTTTTCTTGGGAGGACCCCTGCCTCTGTGGGGCCTTGAGTTGTCCTTGTCTCTGGGGGGTTCAACTATGGAAATATTCTCTGGAGTCGCGTTGACAGAGCCTCTACAGTTGCTACTTATTTCATGGGCTTGTACAAAGGCTAGCGAGCCTGGAAGCTTGGGACCATTGCATTCAACATCTAGTCTACTAAGGCCTGCTGGTTTCCCTTCACTGTCCTCATCACAGTCATTAGTCAAGGAGTCAGGATGGACTTGACCAACAGGCTCCTGATAATGTGTTGCAGGCACATGGAGGTAGACCGGTCTGCAGGTGGGTTGAGTCGTAGTTGGTAGTTGGGTCCAGTAGGCCCCATTGTTTGTCCTGTACACCTTCCCCAAAGAAGAGTTCCCTGGCTGTTGTGTGTTAGGATGCTGTTGGGATGCCCCATAGCTGCTGTCAGGCTGCTGGTACGTACTGCTGGGCTGCTCCGACTGTGTGAAGTCCCAGCCCAGACTGCTGTTGAAGTCATCAGAGCTAGCAAAGTCTCCATGTTGGTAACGGGAAAGCATCCTGCCACCCCTGCCACTTCCATAATGCTGTGGATGCCCTGTGTCAGACTGCCTGAAGGAGTTCTCAAGGCTATGGGCAGCAATCTGGCTCACCGTTGCATCACCAATCTTTGGTCTCTCACGGGCACTGCTATAAGGATCCTTAGAAGGCTGGGCATCGGTGGCGTTGGAGCCCTCGAGCTGGCTGGTGCTATCGACCATGTTGCTCTGCGATTGATATATCATGATGTCATGTGCAGAGAGACTTCCATCAACACAAGGATTACTGGCCTGCCTAGTGCTCTCACACATGGCGGGAAAGCCTCTATGTCTCTGCTGAGGGCTTACTCTGCTTGGGATCTCATTCCTGTCCAGATCACCCTCTTGGCCACTGGCCCTGTTAGCGTGTTGTTGACGTCCTGGGCTAGTGCTTGGAGTGCAGGGAGACGCAGGCTTGTCTGTTGTGTCCGAGTGAGTCAGGGTGGAATTCTTTGGTACAACCACCACAGAGTGCATCCGTTTCACGGCAACACCGCAGTCTGAATCCGACTCTGAATCGTCAGTGTCACTGTCCTCGCTTTGGCCTACAGCGTCCTGGCTCGACACTAGTGTCGTCAGCGGTTTGCTCTTGTGAGGGCCATCTTTAGGTTTCTCTTCATTACCATCGTCATTCCTACACTGCTCCCTTCTAGCTCGGTCTACATGTGAGGTATTATTTAAAAGTGAGGGATCTCCATCCATTTGGCTGACGTGGGGTTTGATGTCTAAATGGTCACTGCTGGTTTCACAGGTGCCTGGTTGTGCAGTTGGGTTTGCGGACTCTGATTGGTCGTTCCCAAAAGTTATTGGTGCTGAGCTGTGTTCTTGTGTGATAATTTCTTGCTTAATCGTCTTGGAATGCAACTCAGCTTCCCATTTCAGTTGACCCTTCAGAGACGGATCTTCCTGGCTGACGTCTTGAGAAAACTCAATTCTCTTGACAGAGATGACCTTTTTCACAGCAGGTTTACTTTCTTGGGAAGACAATTTCTGAGGATTATCACTGTCTGAGGTGTCTTGTCCAACAATATCCCAACGTGATTGTTTTGTTTTCCCTCTGTTTTTCCTTAAACTAGAGTTCTGTTGTTCAGTCTGGTTGGAAAACTGAGGTTCAGGACTAGATGGTTCAGATTTGAGAGGGAGGTTTTTGCAAGACTTCATGTTGATATTCACATTTCTACTAGAACACACAGTATTTTCTGGTTTAGTGTTCTGCTTAGGTAGTCTCTGATAGACACATCTACTGTAGATGGTAATGACTTTGACCCAACTAAATCTTGAAAAACAGTCTTATCCTGGCTGGGTATTACTCTGTCATTACTGCAGGAAAAGCTAGAGTTGGTTACATCAATCCACTTCTCAGTGGATTCTATTTGGGGGTCTACACACTGTGCATCTTTCGTTTGTTCAGAGCAAAGGCTTTTATTAACATTGTCAATGTCCCCTAAGGCAAATTTTTCACATAATTGGTCTCCACTAGAGTTGTTCGGTAGAGTTGCTGCCGAGTCATTCTGAACCTCAATGCAATGATGGATCTTCTCATTAACTAGATCCAACGCTGGTTCTTGCAATCTGTCAGTTGGATCACAATGTGACGGTAACGACAGAGTTGGTTTTTGTAAGCCTTTATCTTGGGATGTGATGTCATTCATGTTGCCAACATCCTCCCTTTGGCAAGTGTCTGCTAGATGGGAATCTGCTCCTGCTTTGTCATTTTTGCTCTGAGGGTGAGCATCAGAAGGGGTTTGTACCTTATTGGGACTGTGAAATGTGTCCTTTGATTGTCTATTAGTTTTCACGGATGACATGGTGGCAGACATTTGCTTAGAGTCTGATTTACTGGTGGAAGATGTCCATGCCCCTTCAGAGCCAGAAGAGCGGTCAGAGCCCTGTGACTGAGACTTCCCTTTGTGAGCTACCTCAGATTCACTATAGCTACTTTTCTGGAGACGTTTGTCCGATGTTTGAGAGAGGGCATGTGGACTGGAACGAGTGGATCGAACACCGATGTCTGGCTTGTAGTGGGTGTTGGATTTCCTGTGATTAGGTTCTACATCAGTAGAGCACTTTTGGAGGGAACTGGAGTCAACAGTTCTCTTTGAGGCCCTCTCAGACTTAGAAGATTGTGTTATTTTATCCATCTCTGAATCTCGTTCAGATTTCGAGTCTCGCTCAGATTTCGAGTGAGATAAGTGTGACTTTGAATCTCTCTGCAAGCTAGAATGGGTGGATGACCTGCTGGAATCACTTGTTCGAGTCCGAGTTCTTCTGTGGTCATCTTCAGAGTCAGAGCTGTCGCCGCGGACTCTGCTGCTATCGGTCCGAGAGCGAGAGCTGCCTCTTCTCTCTCTGTACGGAGAACTTCTGTGACCCCCTGACCTCCGCTCAGAGTCGTAATATGACCGATCAGACCGTGATCCTGACCCTCTCTCGCTTCTAGATCTCTCAGATCTGGAGCGTGTCTCAGATCTGGAACTCGTCCGGGGCCCTCTTGATCTGGACCTCGACCGACTCTTAGTCCTTCTGCGGCCTTTATCAGAGCGGGATGACCGCGAGGGTGTGTGCTTTGATTCTCGGTCAGCGGTTGACCTTAATTCTCGGTCAGCGGTTGACCTTAATTCTCGGTCAGCGGTTGACCTTAATTCTCGGTCAGCGGTTGACCTTAATTCTCGGTCAGATTTTGAGTAACTCGAGGTTCTTTCGTCCTTCTCAGAACGTGAATGGTTAGAACTTCTTTCTGTTTCCTCTAATTTGGAGCGAGAAGACGACATATTTTTTGTATCGTTACTTCTACTCTCCAACTTTGCTGTGGCCTTGGGTTCACCTGACTTGTAGCTAGAAGACGTCTGCACTGAATCAGCATCAGATTCTGAGCCAGGGAGTGTGCTGTCCGACCTGGAACGGATTTGTATGTTTTCTGAGGTGTCTTGCTGCTCTGTTATACTGGAAGTGTTTACATCCACTTTCCCTTTGTGGGAGGAGTCAGTGGGTTCCTTGAGACTGAGGTCCAGCTTCACATCAGATACACGAGTTAGAGCATTCTCAGAGGGGCCGTCATTGTCCATGTTCTGAAGATTGTTCTGAGACTGGGGCGTTCGTGTTGGGGTGACAGTTTCAATTTTACCTGAAGATTCCGTTAAAACCTGTTGCTCGGAAGGGGGTGGATCCTGTAAGACAACACTGGTTATGGGACTCTCTTCAATAACAGATGCACTGAGGATCTGTTTCTTGAAGTGCATCTTTCCCAAGTCCACTTTAGGTTTGGGGACGGAGGAGACTGCCGTCTGAGGTGCAAGGATCTCTGCTACTGGTGTGGGCACCAACAATGGTGGCTGCATTTGCTCATTTGGGCTTTCCGTATGCTGCCCTGCTCTGTCCTGAGGGAGTGAGGTTGTAGGTGACAGGACAGAGGGGAGTTCAGCAAGAGATTTTTCCTGACTGGGAGGGGCAAGGAATAAGTTCTGCAGCGGTTTCTTTGTCAGAGAGAAGCTGAAAGACACTTTCTGGCGACCCTGATCATCCAGGTTCACCTTCCTCTTGGTTCCTTTAGGCAGGAGATGGCTGGACAACATCACTCGAGGAGAGAGCCCTTTGAGTAAAGCTGCCTTGGTGAGACCTTCAACCTTGACCTGTACAGTGAACAAAATAAGTAGATGTTACCATGGCTATAATTTCAGGAGAAACTATTACAGTAAACCAAATCATATGACCGATCATTCAGTTTCCCCAAAAGGTGATTTCTATGTTATTGAAATGGTCAAGCTCAAAAAGATCCACAACACCAGCTGTTTGTCCAATAGAAAACAGATGAACAAAGACGTCACACGTTTAATAATAGACTTACCGAGGTATCGCCTCCCTCTTCCCTGAGGTAACATTAGGAGTGCATGGGGGGGGACAAAAAACAAATCAATGTAAACTATTCATAGACTTATATCGCAACATCTGAAAATCCCTTCCAACGCTTTAGCAATCACACAAAATGTATTATGAAATGTAATGTAAATCCATGTCCAATAAGGCAACGGTAAAACACACACAAAACAAAAACTATTTCATGCAAAGATGTAGACCACACGGCCGCTTGAGGGATACCCTGGCGGTTGGTGAAACATGTTTAACGCAGGGGGTCTCATCATAGAAACTACATGTCATCGTAGTGTAAAAAAAAAAAAAGAGGCCTAATTCACATTTATGACAAAGTAATCAACTCTTTTGTTCTACTAGGAGGACTCAATATTGTCGTGGTTTTCTTTACGGTACAATAAGCTGCTAGGCAACAAACTGGGTAACGTATTCCTTTAGGACTTGATGTTCTCGTTTTCCTCTGTGACCTTCAAAAGTCAGACCCTTCTAAAATTACCGTTACCAACATGGGAGGAGCCTTTTCATGTCCACTTTAGTGTCAGTTCCTGTTATTTTAACAAATGAGAAAACAGGATTGTGGTTTCATTCATTTGAATTTAGGCTATACCAATCACAACCCCCCCCATTATAAACATATTGAATTAGCTGTATTTACAAATAGAAAAATATATATTTTTAGAGTCAGGTTTGAATAGTATTTTTTTTTTTTTAAACATTGAGGTAGACAATGTGTAAGGGTGGCAGAATGTTACTTGAGAAATAAGCTATCTGACAAAAATAGTGCTGAGCCATGAATCAAAATGTCACTTGTTTTGTTATTAAACAACTAATTGACTGATGTCGGTTCAATTACTTGAATACAATGTCGTTTTTTTGTGTGAGCCAAATGCGCCGTTTCTCAAGAGAAATCAAAATTATTCACGAGAGAAATCAAGTCAAGAACTATGTGGGACGCTGGGTGAAGGGAGTTGTAGTTTTCATTAAGGAAATATTCAACCTAGTTAAGCGCAGAAACGTGGTAATTAACTACAATGACCATAATCTATTGTGGCTGTTCTTTCTGGCTCAGACAGAGACAGATACACTTATTGCCTACTACTTTAGGTCAGATATACAGACTGCATGAGAGAGGAATGTACACAACAACTAGGGATAGAGACAGTTTGTGAAAGTTTGCCTTATCTACTTTGAAGAACTAGTAGAAGGATTGTCAGAGAGCTTTGCAGCATACTTAGGCAGGCTAGCTAAATAAGATGACTAAAGACAGTACAGTATGGGGAGCACAGAGATAACGTTAGATGGCCTGGCTGGCTGCTACTACCTGAGCAGAGCTGAGCTGATGACTTAGGAATGAAAATAATAAAATAAAAACTAAGTAATATACACAACTGAGATATTATTTCATAGCAATTTCATGTTTTTCCTTCTGATGTCTACCCAATGTGGACCTGACAGAGACAATGGAAAATATTCAATGCTTTGGCAATTGAATATTCACTATTTCCATTCCAAAGGAATTTCGATTGTAAAGCTCATTATTTCATAATGCATTTAATGTTTTAAAAAAATATATATATTTTTTTTTAAATAATTGAAACAACCTCAAAAAAACACAAGGCACTCAGGACAAAGACAAAAGCAATCTTAACACATCAAGTGAACCCTGTCATCATCTCTCAAGGACAAAGGATAAAGAGTCATAGAATCTTTGCACTCAGGTTGTGCACCTTTTGTCTGTTAATATTCTGTGAGGTTGACTGCTGCCATGGTGACCAAGACTTCTGAGTCCACACCAGGTTGGTTGAGCAAACAAACTCCGCAGACAGAGGCTGAAGCTTGAGCACACATTAACATCTATAGGACAGGGGCACTTGACATACTAGCCGATATCTGATGTAACCTCCCATTGTATGCAGAGAGAGTAACCCCCGGGAAGAGGGGTGCCGAAAAGTCAGATCTGCAGCCACTTTAAAAAATGTTTTATCTAGCTAGCCCTTTTACAAGCTAGGTTGATAGAACACATTCTCCTGGTGAGTATCGTCGTTTTTATTAGGGTCCAATTACGACTGCTTTGACCTTGCTCACATTGAGTCACGAAATTCAGCAACTTTCCTCAAATAAGAAAGTTATGATCGGCACAAAGCACTGACAGAATGTGGTCAAAGTATACAGTAAACAACTACATCAACCTACACAAGGCAGGTGCTTTTCAAACAGACACCTTTTACCTAAAGCAGCACTGATAGTCTTTAGAACTGGAGCACTGGGATGAGATCAACATTCCAGAATTCAACACACCATGAATGATGTCATGGCTATTCATTGGATACACCAATGGACCAAATGACCAATAGGAGGGGAGGTGGGTGTCTTTTTAGATCCAAATGAAGTTGTTTAGGGGTGTAGTCTACTTTGCATGCATACATACATTCCAATGCGCACCATTGAGGGTGACAATCTCCAGGGCCAGTGTTTCCCAACACCAGTCCTTGATTACCCACAACAGCACACATTTTGGTTGTAGCCCCTGACAAACGCACCTAATTCAACTCATTGAGGGCTTGATGATTAGTTGAATCGGGTGTGTCTGTCCGGAGCTACAACAAACATGTGTACAGTTGGCAGTACTCAAGGACTGGAGTTGAGAAACACTGTCCTAGGCTCTAGTGTCACTTCAGTTAGCTAGCAAAGGGCATTGATTACAGACAGTCTATAGTGCCACTCTGACACTCCGTCAAAAGGAGAAAAAAAGATCCCTGTGTGTGTATTGGTAGTACCTGATCTCTGAGTTCACCAGAGCATCCATTACACAGTGGTTCTGGCGTTTGTAGCCCAGTAGAAGCTGCTGGCCAAGAATAAACCAGTTCAGAGCAGTGAGCTCTCCAACGTGATGTCACACCTAACAAAATATTAAAACAAATACATTGGGTTACACACCAACAATAAACATACAATATGCAGTCTCAAAAGAATTTAAGCTGATCCCCCAACTCAAATCGGGTAGACAATTTGGGGGTTGAGCTGCTACCATCTCTGTTATCTTTAAAACCATAGGTTGAAATCAAAGAACATCTGGATGCATTTGTTTACCTTATGACCACCACATGTTCAACACTGGAGGTTGCTTGTAAACAAAGCTTTGACTAGAAAATGTGCAAACTGTTTCCTGTGCAAATGAACACATCAGTTTAAACGTTGAACACAAACTACAGCCAGTAGCTAATGCCTATGAATAAACTGTGTATACGGCATCTCTGCAGATGACTATTTTCTGCCTGAAGGGCCCAGCGGCATGCCACAACACTTACAACAGGAGTAAAATAGAAGAATGGTTCCTATGCCAAATGTAGATGTATAAATTATGTCTAAATCTACCAAATGTGTACATGGCGGTTCTAGCTACAATTCTTACTAAATGCCATTAAATAAGAGTATGTATCACATAGACCCGTTTCCTCTGACCCGTTGGTCAGAAACGACATGTCTGTTTAACGGCAATATCTGTCCTTTCAATTTGGCAGAAAGAGGAAGCCATTGCTCGCATTGACATTCATAGTAGTCAGTGGATTGAAAGCAAGTGATTAGCTCATGATAGAAGAGCCGAGTAGCTGTCTTGCGATATAACAACACAGTAGAGAAAATAACACAATTCAAAAACATTACACAGAAATGTTTTGACGCTTCCACTAAATCACATATAGCAAGGTTATCTAGGCTGGCTAGCTACACCAACAGCGAGAAGACAAGGCGACATGACAATCTTCTCATCGCACAGCTTGCAAATGTGGGGTAACCGATTGGTTTAATATGTAACGTTACACAGGTGAGATCAACAACAGAGCCAAGGGCCTATTCTGTGAACTGGTTTAACGTTAAATACATACACAAAAATGCATACACTTGAATGGCATGGAGTTTCTATAAAATCTACTCCATAAGACCGGGTCTAACGTTTTTACAACGAGGAGTCGAGGCCTGCAAATGAGGCCTGTTGTGGTGGGAGGGGGGGGGGACCGAATTGGCTAACGTTAGCTAACTAAATATCCAAGTTAGCACAACCTAGTTAATAACTGAGTAATGTTTGTGTTGTAAACTTAACTGTCTGTTGCCAAAAGTAAGGTGCACAACATCTAGCTAACTAGCTAGCTTGTAACCAATGCATCGTCCATTATTAAATACATCCAGCAACGTTAGTTAGCTGGCAACACTGGTGGCTAACTGTACTTGGCTGTGTGAAAGATCTGGTGGTTTTAACTAAATTGAAGGCTAGCTGCCGGTGTACAATAGGAGGGTTGAGATCATGTCGCATTCACTAAATACAACATGCCACTTTACCATAGTTAGCTATGTTTCGTGAAACATAGCTATGTGACCACAAAGGTAACTCCAACACTAGTTTGTGTAGGAAACTAGACTTGGAAAGCTAACTAGCGTAGCGTGCATGGAAACGGCTAAGCTAACGTTAGCTGGTAGCTAGCTAGCTTTGTAACTAAATAACACTTTGGAAGTTGTGTGTATTATGGCAAGCCCAAATAAATAATCAACAACAACAAAACAAAACAACAAAAAAATACCGAAAATAAGCCAGCCAAATACTCACTCTTTCGGGTGCTCTGGGTCATAAAGGTCCCCCATCTCCTAACATGAACCTCACGCCGATAACAAACAGCTCCCGTCTTGGCTGAAAAACATCCAGCGCTGCCGACGTCCACACGGGGTCGAAATGGTACCTAGCTAGTTATCTGTAAGTACCTAGCCTATTAAATCAGAAAAGCGGTGCAAAAAGTTGTGATTACTACTCAATTTGGTGAGGTATTCTTAAAAAAAAATAATAATAATAAAGAGGCAGCTAATTAAAACATGTGATTTCTAGCTGGGTTGCACAATTTTGTTGGCTAACGTTATATTTTCTTTTGACAATGGCTACCTAGATAAATGTCCAGAAATGCCGTGCTACAACGGCGACTCCTCCCCTCTCGACATTCCATCATGACGATAAACTATAGTTTTATATATATATATATATATTTATTTAGCTTTCCCACTGTTTTCCATCACCTATCTAGTTTAATAATAACGTGGAGACGTCCAAGTGTCTGGAAGTTCTGCTTGTGGAACGAAGCTAAAGTTAATCACCTGGCTGGCGGAGTGTTTGTAACAAACACCCCAATGTTTGTAGGTAGCCCACGTTCATGATTAGCTCGGTATGTGTGATACAAGTCTAATGTGATAGATATTCAGTTAGTTGACATAGCTAGTTACCATACAAGCTCAATGTTTATGTTGAAAAGTGAAAAAAAAAAGGATGTTCCTCGTGATTTGACTAGTTGGGGTTTTGTTCTGTTTATCAGAGCACAGTTGTGCTAGCTGGATCACTGCAAGACCATACTGATAGATGTCTGCAGATGTGCTTCAGGTTGGCCAGTGTGTAAACCAGCTGGGCTTGGAATGGAGACTCATTACCAAGAGTGGTGCAGTCCAGAGCAAGCAGAAAGACAGGTGATCAATTTTGGGGAAAAAGTGTCATTGCATGTCCATAGTTCACAGTACCAAAGTGACTGTGACTTGAACAAGGTACTTGAACAATCCCTAAATAGCTTGTGAGGGATACCAGGGCTATATGCTAACTTTTTCCCCAAGGTGTACATGTGCTTCTAATTTTAAAAAAAATGTAGAAGCACACAAATTTAGGAGCACAATGAAAATGTTCAAGTAACACAGAGTTTATTAACAAACAATTTATTACATACATATTTTTACTGCGTGTGTGTACTAAGGGACACATAAGGGACACATACCACCAATCATACATTGACTCATGGCTACTAGACGCAAAGGATATCAGTTGTCCAGCTGCTTTTGTATGTTGGCCGTCTGGCACGCTTAGAGGTCAGCCAGCGGTCCACGGCAGGAGTGGGATCCAACTCCTCGACAGAAGACCCCCAGGCTGATCCTCATCAGGTCTTCGGTGATAGAGACCCCAAGGCAACTTCTTGTCAATCTTAATCCGGTTCTGCACAGAGAAGCCTCACTCACACTGGGCGGCTGAAATGGGCAGCACCAGCATAAGCTGCACCAACTCCAGTATGTTCTAGGGAAAAGATGATATCTTTCAATTTCATTTTAATCTTACCATTAACTTATCAAAAACAACCATAAAAGGATACCATACATAACCACTCTGGGCTGTTAGTCTACCTTGTAATCGTGCCTGTAGGGGTCCTTTGTCAACATGGTCTCCCACATGCCACTAAGACTTGTCCTTGAAATTGTGGCTGACAGCCCCTGCCACTCATCCTGGATTGCAGCCATGTTGCACCCCGATCTGTAGGATTTAACAGAGCAAGTGAGTTTACAAATATGCAAATATAACATTGTCTCATATGGCAATGCAGTGTCAAATAAATTCTCAGCTCCTTAAAATGCCTTATCAGGTCTGCCACACCATCGTCGCCAAAGGTGAGAAGGCTGGCCTGGTCTTCTGGCCATGTGTCAGGGTTTACCACTCTGAAAGACTCCACTGGGGTCTGGACTACCTCACTCTTCAGCAAACCACCAAACATGGCTTTGAGATCCTCCACACCAATGTTGATGGCCGCCTCCATGTGCTGCTTCAGCTAGGGATTGGTGAGGTCTGTGAAGCCTTTCAGATTCCCCTTCAGTGTTATACCCTTTAACAGAAATAACACACACACACACAATGACATGTCTGGCCATTTGTCTGTCTCCCATAAACATTTTTTAAAGACTTCTCCACTGCATTTCCCTCCTTATCCTCAAATTGTTCTATTGGGTAACGAATACATAGATTCTCAGTGTGGGAATCAGTCTTAATCGTCAATTTTAATAATCGATTTCTCTTGCATCCTAACAAGCTCTCAGCCTAACACACCTGGAATCTCCTCTCATCACCCTGCTGCTGAGCAAGCATGGTCTGGATCTTCTCCAGCATGCCTCCTGCCTTTGCCCTAAGCTTTAGTGCTTCCAGTCTGGTTCCTGTCTTCCTCAACTCTGACATGGCTTGGGGGAGGATCAGGTCATTTCTTTGCAGGGTGAGGCTAAGTGAGGATAGCTCCTCAACTCTGACATGGCTTGGGGGAGGATCAGGTCATTTCTTTGCAGGGTGAGGCTAATTGAGGATAGCTCCTCAAACATGTCAGAGAAAATGGCAGAATACACACGTGCATTCTCCATTTCCTGCTTTACCGGTTAAATAGTGAGTAAATAAACTAGCACCTGTAAATTACTTTATTCTGAAAGTTCATTTGACCTATTTTTAAAACTAGTGTTGTATTCCATTTCCTGTGTAAAACTGACCTTCTTTTGCCTGCCCTTGAACATCCGCTGTTGTTGATGTGTTGCAGAACAACGGAGTACTGGCCTTCGTCGGCGGTAAGGTCCTTGTCTTGTCCATGCCTCAGGAACACTTGGAGGGCTCTGTGGACATGGGGGATCCAGCGAGTTTCCTTGACGCTAGACGGTGTGCAAATATCTACACTGAGCTCTTGCCCGAGAACATAGAACAACATCGTTTGGATTTTCCGCTGAAATGATACATCTTCTGAAGTGATACATATCACATTCAGAAGATCATACAGACACATTTGGCTCTTTCTTCTGAATGGTCAGTATTGCCAGCTCTAGCCTGTGAAAGTCAGAACTGAATCTTCCAAACAATTCATCCCCTCCATCTCTTGTGTCAACAGAATACAATAATTCTGTGGTATTTACCATTCCAGCACTTAGCGCACACACAGACACACACAGTATTGTTTAACATTATCTGCTAGCAAATAAAACTAAATCAGATCATTTATTAGTTACAAATATATGTGGCATACAGTGGATTGGGATTATATGCCCCCCTGCCCCTCTGCAGGTGGTCAATCACTCCCCCACGGTGGCACCATCTGCCCCGAAGGAGACGCACTTCTTCATCCATGACCCGCCATCTTCCTCTGGGCAAACAGCACGATATGCGGCCTTGGTGGCATCCAAAACACCTCGAATGGACAAACAAATAATGATAATACAAAAGCATTTATTACAAAATAAATTCTATCTCCATTACGAATAATGATTCAACCTTACACCAAAATAAAGCCTATAAAGATAAACAATTTACCAATGGCGTTGAGTGTCCCGAAGTCTGTTGTCCGAACAAATTTGACTAAAGGTTCTTTCGCAATTTAGTATGTTATGTTTGTCTCCTCCTCAGACAGAAACACTTGTCTCCTCAAGGCTGCTGACACCGTGCTTTATGGTGTCTCCTGTCTCAACATGTTCAGATCTCTGCACTGGATATGCCGCAGCCAGATGTTATGTTTCGCTGCGCTATCTCTCTTTTTCCTGACACGAAGGACGAGTTGCCCGCCTGTTTCAGCCTTCTACAATATTTGCAGAACATTACATTGTTTTCTAACTCTAGCCATGGGAACATTTTGAGCCAATTCGCATTGAATCTATATGTTCTCCCTCCGCCGGCTACAGTGGACGTTGAAGTGACAGCCGGGGTCACCGTAGCTTCGCTAACCGCCTCACGTAAATCTTGTGAAGAGGCTTCATTAGTTGAACCTTGCGAATCCCCCTCGCCTGATTACTCTTTCTCCTCGTCTCTTATTCGCTTAAAATACAATTGAATGGGCTTCATTTTTAGCGATGTCTGCACGTTCATTTACAGCCTATACCAATACTTTTCCCCCAGTGTTGTTCACCTTTCTCTCACTCTGACTGGACTGCGTCAGCACTGAAAACCCTACTGTGGTTGGCGCTTGTGGGAAAAAAATAATAGATTACGGTAGATTGTAATCTTTACTCGCACACTGTGCTCGTAAATCATTTTTCCGGTTCGCACAAATCAATTTAAGGGCAAATGCGAGTGAAATACTCGCATTGTAGAGCCCTGGATACCTTTTACAGAATGGTCTGAGTTGTTATGATACGCTGTTTAAACCCACATTGGGGCGAGGAGAGTAATAGTTTACTCCAGCAGACGATGGAGGTGGAGAGAATAGATTACGACATTGGAGGGGTGCTACTTCACAGCCTGAGTGGGGGACACAGGATCTGGTGGGTAAGCATGGGACCAGTCCCAAATGGCACCCTGTTCTCTATGTAGTGCCCTACTGTTGACCAGTGCCCATAGGGATATGGGACTCTACTCAAAAGTAGTGCACTTTATAGGGCAAATTTTGTAATTTGAGATGCAGACATGGGCTCTAGCATAATTTGGAAAGAATAGAGGTCAGTGACCAGTAATAAGGGCCAGTTTCCCAGACACAGATTAAGCCTAGTCCTGGACTAAACAACACAGTCAATGGAGAATCTCCATTGAAATAGCTTTGTAGTCCAGGACTGAACATATTATCTGGGTCTGGGAAACTGGCCCTGATGGTGTGTAGTCGCGCTCTTCAGAGAAATGTCCTTTATGCTGATAGGAAACGTCTAGTCATCTAGGCAGCATAACATAATTGGCGATGATGAGTTTGCTGACTGTTTGTGCGGTCATTGTTCCAGGGCTCAGTTCCAAGCTGTGTGAGGAGATCCGTGACACGTTTCGGTCACATTTTGACTGGATCAGTGACGCTGCACCAAAGTGCAGAGAATCCCGTTCAACACTACAGCACACTGCTGAGTTTTAATACTAAACACAGAAGGAATACCAAATGTCTTGTTTTGAGTCAGACCTGGGCCTGTATTCATAAAGCTTTAGTAGGACTGCTGATCTAGGATCAGGGCCTCCCTGTCCATAATAATCTGATTCAACATCAAATGATATTTTATTGGTCGCATACACATATTTAGTAGATGTTATTGCAGGTGTAGGTAAATGCGTGTGTTCCTAGCTCCCAGCAGTTCAGTAATATCTAGCTGTAAAGACATTAAGGACAGTATGTGGATAGAATATTTAGTATATCTAGAATACGTAGGATAGAATAGTGACTATGATATAAAAGGCTAAACTGATCCTAGATCAGCACTCTGAGAAGTTTTATGAATATGGGCCCGGGGCCTCGCCTGCCTTCAGGTCTGCTGACAATGTGCTCCTGTTTCATAATGACCAGGCCCTGACCCTGAGCCCAGGCCCTACAGAGGGCGCTCATGAGCACATCATCATCCTCTCTCTCTCTGTTGTTCCACCAGCAGCAGAATCCCTCTCTGTGATGAATACACACATCACCTCACGCATGGCTGGACTACTGCTGCCTGTCCACAGCCTCACCACAGTCAGGTAGGTACCCATAGTCAGACACTAGGTCTGTACCCCAAATGGCACCCTATTCCCTATATAGTGCACTACTTTTGACCCTAGCCCTTGTCAAAAGTAGTGCACTATGTACGGAATAGGGTTCCATTTGGGATGCAAACCAAGGACAATGACTACATTGTGATAGAAGGGCAATACGTTCTACTCTGCTGACCATAGCATTTTGTTACTAATGCCTTGTATTAAATACATGTCAATTCAATTGTCCCTCAGTGTAAATTGCTGATGTTGGTGGTTTCCTCCAGTGGCCTGAGTTGAGGTGTGGAGCCCTTGGAACTGATTAGGTCTGTGTGCCCTTTACCTGCAGCCAGACTCCTTCACCCCTCAGGCTTGTTCCAGATGTGCCATTACAAACGCTTGTATGATGTCCATCTGAAAGACTTCCTGGAAAATCGCATGTCTTTATTACATTGTAATTACATGTGTAAGTAGTGTTTGAATGGATCAGTTGAATTATTTAATACACAGGGAATTGCTGGCCTCTCAGCGAAAGTGTTTGTTTGTGTCCGAATGGCACCCTTCTATTTACAGTGGACTACTTTTGACTAGGTTCCCTACAGGTCTCTGGTCAAAAGTAGTGCATTACACAGGGAGCAATGTGCCATTTGGGACTTAACCTGTATGTATTGTGATGCCTCCCCCACTTCAGTGAGAAGACTCGCTGGGAATCCTTGGCCAGCTGCACCCTCTCACCTGTTCCACAGCTTTCCCCCACAGGGAAATCTGTATCCTTCAAACTATTGTCCAGATTCAACTCCAATTGCCGTTTTTAAGATCAATGGTGATGTTTTGTTAAGGCAAATTTGCCCTGAAATCAATAGGCCTGTGTTTGGATATCTCTCACACCCAAGTCAGACTGTTCTCTCTACTACCACACGGCAAGTGGTACCAATGCACCAAGTCTGGAACCAACAGCACCCTGAACAGCTTCAACCCGCAAGCCATAAGACTGCTAAATAGCTAATCAAATGGCTCCCTGCATTGACCCTATTTTGCACAAACTCTCTTGCACTGACTCTATACACACATACTGGACTCTACCCACACGCTCACACATACTGAACTCTACTCACACATACTTACACTGACACCCCAACACACACACCACATACTGGACTCTACCCACACACACGCTGTTGCTACTGTCTTATCTATCCTGTTGCCTAGTAACGTGACCCAAACCTATATGTACAGTACATAGCTACCTCGTACCCCTGCACATCAACTCAGTTTTTATTTATTTCACCTTTATTTAACCAGGTAGGCCAGTTGAGAACAAGTTCTCATTTGCAACTGCGACCTGGCCAAGATAAAGCAAAGCAGTGTGACACAGACAACAGAGTTACACATGGAGTAAACAATAAACAAGCCAATAACAAACAAGTCAATAACACAGTAGAAAAAAGAAAGTCTATATACATTGTGTGCAAAAGGCATGAGGAGGTAGGCAATAAATAGGCCATAGGAGCGAATAGTCACAATTTAGCAGATTAACACTGGAGTGATAAATTATCAGATGGTCATGTGCAGGTAGAGATACTGGTGTGCAAAAGAGCAGAAAAGTAAATAAAATAAAAACAGTATGGGGATGAGGTAGGTAGATTGGGTGGGCTATTTACAGATGGACTATGTACAGCTGCAGCGATCGGTTAGCTGCTCAGATAGTTGATGTTTAAAGTTGGTGAGGGAAATAAAAGTCTCCAACTTCAGCGATTTTTGCTACTGCAATACTGGTACTCCTTGTATATAGCCATGTTATTTTCTACTTCCTGTATATAGATAGCCATGTTATTTTCTACTCCCTGTATATAGCCATGTGTAATGGTTTTCCTCCTCTTCGTCTGAAGAGGAGAGGCGAGAAGGATCGGAGGACCAATATGTGGCGTGGTAAGTGTCCATGGTATTTTTTAAAACACATAAACTGAACACTCCATACAAAAACAATAAACATAACGTGAATAACCGAAAAGAGTACCGTGTGGTGTAAAACAATCACCCACAAACAAACAGTGAAAATCAGGCTACCTAAGTATGATTCTCAATCAGAGACAACTAACGACACCTGCCTCTGATTGAGAACCATACTAGGCCGAACACAGAAAACCAACCTAGAAACACAAAACATAGAATGCCCACCCAACTCACGTCCTGACCAATTCAAACAAACAAATAACACAAATACTAGGGTCAGAACATGACACCATGTTATTTTCTACTCCCTGTATATAGCCATGTTATTTTCTACTTCCTGTATATAGCCATGTTATTTTCTACTCCCTGTATATAGCCATGTTATTTTCTACTTCCTGTATATATATATATATATATAGCCATGTTATTTTCTACTTCCTGTATATAGATAGCCATGTTATTTTCTACTTCCTGTATATAGATAGCCATGTTATTTTCTACTTCCTGTATATAGATAGCCATGTTATTTTCTACTTCCTGTATGTATATAGCCATGTTATTTTCTACTTCCTGTATATAGATAGCCATGTTATTTTCTACTTCCTGTATATAGATAGCCATGTTATTTTCTACTTCCTGTATATAGATAGCCATGTTATTTTCTACTTCCTGTATGTATATAGCCATGTTATTTTCTACTTCCTGTATATATATATATAGCCATGTTATTTTCTACTTCCTGTATATAGATAGCCATGTTATTTTCTACTCCCTGTATATAGATAGCCATGTTATTTTCTACTTCCTGTATATAGATAGCCATGTTATTTTCTACTTCCTGTATGTATATAGCCATGTTATTTTCTACTTCCTGTATATAGATAGCCATGTTATTTTCTACTTCCTGTATATAGATAGCCATGTTATTTTCTACTTTCTGTATATATATATATAGCCATGTTATTTTCACTGTGTATTTATTTAATCCTCGTATCACTATTTCTAGTTATTTTTTATTTGTTTTTATCTTTTAACTCTACATTGTTGGAAAAGGACACGTAAGCATTTTACGGTTAGTCTAAACCTGTTGTTTACAGAGCATGTAAAATAATAAAATGGATTAGATATCTTATCCCATCTTTATTTCCCTTAACTGTGTTCTCAGTATAGTAGCCTGACAGTGTTGGCTGTGGCCAGAGGCAACAAGGATGGATCTTTCCTCAGGTCCAATGCACTTCAGAAGTTAGAAAAAAAGGGCATCGATGTGTCTTTTGGAACCCTTTTCCCCTTGACCACTGGACTGGTGAGCAATATGCCTGTCATATGATACAAATGAGATATATGATTGGAAGATGCTATGTAACATAAAGAAGTACTCTAGACTTGAGATGACACACGAGCCATTATAACATCAGTCTTTTTTTATGACGTGGATGATGATTTAAGGCCCCCCCCAGTGGCATCCTGTTAGGGCACTCCGTGGCATCCTGTTAGGGCTGCTAATAAAAAGTCAAGCAGCTGTCTGTCATATATGTCTGAACAAATGATGGCAGTGTTGGAATGGAAACCAGTCATAAGGTCAACTTAACACTTGTGTGAAGTGGACATGATGAACCACTATGGACTTCAATTCAGATCCATAGAAGTAGGTTATGGCTTTGCTTCAACGGTCATTGTACAGTCAAATATTCCCACTAGTTTTTTAAAATGTATTTTTTAATCCTGTTTCCCCTCTCATAGGTGATGATATTAAATATTTTATTTGTAATAAAATATGTATTGTGTATTTCAGATGTCTCACAAATGAATAGCCCATAAAGTAACCCATCTCCCCCAAAGGACATGGGCGGAACAATCTCCATATTTTGTTCTTCAGTCACTCTGAGAATGTGCTGTGGCGGGCATGATATTTAATATCATCACCTATGAGAGGGGAAACAGGATTAAAAATAAATAAAAATACTAGTGGGAATATTTGACTGTACAATGACCATTGAAGCAAAGCCATAAGCAATGTCGGTAGAAGAGGAATATTGGGACAGGGACACAGAAAGGTAGATTTCTGAGGAGGAATGAAGAGAATGTGGAAAGCAGAGGTTGGATTTGAATTTGAGGAAGATGGTGATAAAAAAAATGGAGATTGGGTGTTGAAGAAGGTTGGTGTCAAGTGTGAACAGAGTGAGCTGTGTTCTGGAGGTGAAATGAAAGTGAATGAGTGCTAGTTAAGTTTTTATTTGACCTTTATATATATTTTTTAATTTAACCCCTTTTTCTCCCCAATTTTGTGGTATCCAATTGTTAGTAGCTACTGTCTTGTCTCATCGCTACAACTCCCGTACGGGCTCGGGAGAGACAAAGGTCGAAAGCCATGCGTCCTCCGAAACACAACCCAACCAAGCCGCACTGCTTCTTAACACAGCGCGCATCCAACCCGGAAGCCAGCCCCACCAATGTGTCGGAGGAAACATCGTGCACCTGGCGACCTTGGTTAGCATGCACTGCGCCTGGCCCGCAACAGGAGTCGCTGGTGCGCGATGAGACAAGGATATCCCTACCGACCAAACCCTCCCTAACCTGGGCGACACTAGGCCAATTGTGCGTCGCCCCACGGACCTCCCGGGCAAGGACGGCTGCAACAGAGCCTGGGCACGAACCCAGGGTCTCTGGTGGCACAACTAGCGCTGCGATGCAGTGCCCTAGATCACTGCGGCACCCGGGAGGCTATTTTACCTTTATTTAACTAGGCAAGTCAGTTAAGAACAAATTCTTATTTACAATGACCGCCTACACCGACCAAACCCTAACCCGGACAATGCTGGGCCAATTCTGCGCTGCCCTATGGGACTCCCAATCACGGCCGGTTGTTATACAGCCTGGAATCAAACCAGGGTCTGTAGTGACGCTTCTAGCACTGGGATGCAGTGCCTTAGACCGCTGTGCCACTCGGGAGCTCAGTGGGGTGGAAGGTGTGGTGAAGTGCTCGGAGTCCGAGCTTGCATCGATGGACATGATAAAGAAGAATCTGGTCCGGTGGGAGTGACATTTTTTGTGAGTAGTGGATCTGTGCCATCACAGAGGGATAGGCCATCGAGTGATGTAAGGTTGGCTTCTTAGCATATGGTTATCAACAGTACCGCAGCAATGGAACATACATCACAGAGGGATAGGCCATCGAGTGATGTAAGGTTGGTTTCTTAGCATATGGTTATCAACAGTACCGCAGCAATGGAACATACATCACAGAGGGATAGATGTTGTGGTGGCAGCTTGCAGAGAGGTATTTGGGTATATGAGATTTAACTTCAGAAGAGTTACAGGGTGTGTTGAGTAGTGGTGTCCCATCCTCCCAGGCCATTGGCATGGTGCAGGAGCAGATAGGGTAAACGTTTAGACACACCTACTCGTTCAAGGGTTTTTCTTTATTTTTACTATTTTCTACATTGTAGAATAATAGTGAAGACGTCAAAACTATGAAATAACACATATGGAAATCATGTAACCAAAAAAGTGATAAAACAAATCAAAATATATTTTATTTTTTATATTCTTCAAAGTAGCCACCCTTTCTTTGCCTTGATGACAGCTTTGCACACTCTTGGCATTCTCTCAACCAGCTTCATGAGGTAGTCACATGAATGGATTTAAATTAACAGGTGTGCCTTGTTAATTTGTGGAATTTCTTTCCTTCTTAATGCATTTGAGCCAATCAGTTGTGTTGTGACAAGATAGGGTTGGTACACATAAGATGGCCTTTTACCAAATATGGCTAAATCCATATTATGGCAAGAACAGCTCAAATAAGCTAAGAGAAATGACAGTCTATCATTACTTTAAATCATGAAGGTCAGTCAATCTGGAAAATGTCAAGATATTTGAAAGTTTCTTCAAGGGCAGTCGCAAAAACCATCAAGCGCTATGATGAAACTGTCTCTCATGAGGACCGCCACAGGAAAAGAAGACCCAGAGTTACCTCTGCTGCTGAGGATAAGTTCATTCGAGTTACCAGCCTCAAATCGGCAATTAACTGCACCTCAGATTGCAGCCTATATAAATGCTTCACAGAGATCAAGTAACAGACACATCTCAACATCAACTGTTCATAGGAGACTGTGTGAATCAGGCCTTCATGGTTGAATTGCTTTAAAGAAACCACTACTAAAGGACACCAATAATAATAAGAGACTTGCTTGGGCCAAGAAACATGAGCAATGGACCTTAGACAGGTGGAAATCTGTCCTTTGGTCTGATTTTTGGTTCCAACCGCCGTGTCTTTGTGAGACGCAGAGTATGTGAACGGATGATCTCCGCATGTGTGGTTCCCACCGTGAAGCATGGAGGAGGAGGTGTGATGGTGTGGGGGTGCGTTGCAGGCGACACTCTGTAATTTATTTAGAATTCAAGGCACACGTAACCAGCATGGCTACCACAGCATTCTGCAGCGATACGCCATACCATCTAATTTGCACTTAGTGGGACTATCATTTGTTTTTCAACAGGACAATGACCCAACACACCTCCAGGCTGTGTAAGGGCTATTTGACCAAGAAGGAGAGTGATGGAGTGCTGCATCAGATGACCTGGCCTACACAATCACCTGACCTCAACCTTATTGAGATGGTTTGGGATGAGTTGGAAGAAAAATTAGCCAACAAGTGCTCAGCGTATGTGGGAAAGCATTTCATGTGAAGCTGGTTGAGAGAATGTCAAGAGTTTGCAAAGCTGTCATCAAGGCAAAGGGTGGCTCCTTTGAAGAATATAAAATACAATATGATTTGTTTGGTTACTACATGATTTCATACGTGTTATTTCATAGTTGTGATGTCTTCCCTATTATTCTACAATATAGAAAAATAAAGAAAACCCCTTGAATGAGAAGGTGTGTCCAAACTTTGGACTGGTACTATGTGTGTGTATATATATATATATTTGTATCACAAAATGTAACGTGATTTAACACACACAACCACAAAGTAGGTGGCAGCATGCACAAACAAAATGTGTGAACGCCATGATGCCAAAGAAGAAGAAGAAATGACATGCGAGACAGTGTTGCCAACCCCCCCTAGCGACACATTTTCAAAAAAGTGACTCGCGAGAAATCTAGCGACTTTTTCTGGTGTTATTGGAGACATTGAGACTCTGACGTGAAAGCACTTATCGTTCTTACTCTTCTCAACGAGCAGCAGGTTCTGCTGTGGGCCCCACCCCCGTCCCAAAGCACTCACAAGTGCCCCAGTCCTCACGCACCAGTCCCTCCCAGCTCCAGCCAGAACAGGAGATGTTCACCCCTTCGTGTCCAGACTGCAAATGAATTGCGCATGCGGGAAGCCGCCACTGGCTGATCCCACCCTGGCTTACATAAAAATATATACACTGCTCAAAAAAATAAAAGGGAACGAAATGAAATATTCTTATTAAATACTTTTTTCTTTACATAGTTGAATGTGCTGACAACAAAATCACACAAAAATTATCAATGAAAATCAAATGTATCAACCCATGGAGGTCTGGATTTGGACTCACACTCAAAATTAAAGTGGAAAACCACACTACAGGCTGATCCAACTTTGATGTAATGTCCTTAAAACAAGTCAAAATGAGGCTCAGTAGTGTGTGTGGCCGCCACGTGCCTGTATGACCTCCCTACAATGCCTGGGCATGCTTCTGATGAGGTGGCGGATGGTCTCCTGAGGGATATCCTCCCAGACCTGGACTAAAGCATCCGCCAACTCCTGGACAGTCTGTGGTGCAACGTGGCGTTGGTGGATGGAGCAAGACATGATGTCCCAGATGTGCTCAATTGGATTCAGGTCTGGGGAACGGGCGGGCCAGTCCATAGCATCAATGCCTTCCTCTTGCAGGAACTGCTGACACACTCCAGCCACATGAGGTCTAGCATTGTCTTGCATTAGGAGGAACCCAGGGCCCACCGCACCAGCATATGGTCCACAAGGGGTCTGAGGATCTCACCTCGGTACCTAATGGCAGTCAGGCTACCTCTGGCGAGCACATGGAGGGCTGTGCGGCCCCCCAAAGAAATGCCACCCCACACCATGACTGACCCACCGCCAAACCGGTCATGCTGGAGGATGTTGCAGGCAGCAGAACGTTCTCCACGGCGTCTCTAGACTGTCACGTCTGTCACATGTGCTCAGTGTGAACCTGCTTTCATCTGTGAGGAGCACAGGGCGCCAGTGGCGAATTTGCCAATCTTGGTGTTCTCTGGCAAATGCCAAACGTCCTGCACGGTGTTGGGCTGTAAGCAAAACCCCACCTGTGGATGTCGGGCCCTCATACCACCCTCATGGAGTCTGCTTCTGACCGTTTGAGCAGACACATGCACATTTGTGGCCTGCAGGAGGTCAGTTTGCACGGCTCTGGCAGTGCTCCTCCTGCCTCTCCCTGCCCTCCTACGGCCCCCTCCACGTCTCCTGATGTACTGGCCTGTCTCCTGGTAGCGCCTCCATGCTCTGGACACTACGCTGACAGACACAGCAAACCTTCTTGCCACAGCTCGCATTGATGTGCCATCCTGGATGAGCTGTACTACCTGAGCTACTTGTGTGGGTTGTAGACTCCGTCTCATGCTACCACTAGAGTGAAAGCACCGCCAGCATTCAAAAGTGACCAAAACATCAGCCAGGAAGCATAGGAACTGAGAAGTGGTCTGTGGTCACCACCTGCAGAACCACTCCTTTATTGGGGGTGTCTTGCTAATTGCCTATAATTTCCACCTGTTGTCTATTCCATTTGGACAACAGCATGTGAAATGTATTGTCAATCAGTGTTGCTTCCTAAGTGTACAGTTTGATTCACAGAAGTGTGATTGACTTGGAGTTACATTGTGTTGTTTAAGTGTTCCCTTTATTTTTTTGAGCAGTGTATTTTTTACCTGAATTAGGGCCAGACTAGTTAACATAACTTTCTCACATTGCCATTGACAGTTTTTTCTATTGTCTGTTTTTGGTCCATTTAGATTGTTAATGTAGATTGTATACAAAATAGTTTTTAAAAATGTAATGGTTAAAAATGTTCATGTTTTACTGTGACTTATTGTAGGCTCCTACTTGTTGTAGGCTCCTAAGTGGACCATAAGGTTAAAAACCAAACCAAATTTAGAAAACTACACTAAAAAAACAAAAATCTCTCCCACGACGTTATTCCTGTCTCCTACAGCGTACATCACAATTACATGCACATCGTCAATTGTACAAATTAAGCGATGACGTCATGTATCGACTTTTAGGACAGCCAATAGCCACGTTCCTTACTGAGGAGTCGGCAACACTGACATTGCGAGATCTTCTAACTTCTCCGTTTCCGTATTTCCAAACGTGTTCTATCCTCAAGAAGGGCAAAAATATATTATTTCCGGCCATCCTTTTGATTTTTTTTGTCACATTTTCTAAGAAATAACTTTTTCTCTCGCTGCCTGTGTAAGTTTCTCTCTTCGGTGTGACTCTTGGGATGAAATTATCATACTTGCGTAGCGTTATTTTACGAGTAGCCAGGCTACAAGGCCCTGCTAGCTAGCGTTGTTAGCTACGCTAGCTGATATGTAGCTAGCTAACGTTAGATTGCGACTTTCTTTTTTTATTTATTTATACTAATTCAGTTTTTAATGTTGTATGGTGTATTTTGGTTGTGCATTTTCTTAGGTAACTAAAACGCTGACAATGTGGCTGTTCAACTGTGAACTAACCGGCTAGCATACACAGTGGCTAGCTAGCTAACGTTAGGAACCGTGCTATGGTGGGCTGTTTATTTTTTTGTTTGACCTTTTATTTAACTAGGCAAATCAGTTAATAAGAGCAAATTCTTATTTTCAATGACGGCCTAGGAACAGTGTGCTAACTTCCTCAAGTGATGGCATAGCTTTTTGGTTTTTCTAACTAGTTTCACGTATCCTGATTTTGTTCTAGCCAGATGAGTGCGTTTCGCACTGGTTGCTTTGTGACGGTTTTCTTCTCTTCTCTGCATTTAACTGAAATGTCGCCCCCTCCAATTATGTTCATGGACGATGATTATGAAACCCTGAATCACGGTGTGCGACTGGAGATTTTTTTTTATCTCGCTCTTCGTAAAAAGTAATCTATCTAGTTTATACAAATTATATATTTTTAAAGGTGTCAGTGTATGTTGGCGTTAAATTGACCAATGGCGTGTGTGCGCTCTACATGAAATGTATTTTGTGGCATGACGTTTTGACTAGTAGCCTTCACAGTAGGGTGTGGGCTGCTTCTTTTTTATTGGTGCAGCAGAACGACCAATCATGCTCAAGTATGCCAGCTATTACTCTTATGCCTATGGTGCATTTGCAGTAGACATTACCCTGGTGTTTGGACTGAAGTCATAAGACTTGTTTTTTCCACCTCTGAGGCCTGGCCCCTCAAAATCGAAAGGTCTTGGGCCGTGAACTTACTCAGGCCAGACCTGGGAAAGTAACTTTTTTCTCCGAACATGGTTAACATACTTCACAAAGTAACTGTTCGAAGTCCTTAGCCGTAGTGATGGAAACACTTATTAGTAATACACCAGGGTGTGTGGACTGGAGTAACAACACTGCTGTATTGGAAAAGCCCATATCTGACTCTCTATGGACTGATTACATATCAAAGAAAAGGATTAAAGGCACGGACAGAAAGCACGGGGTGGCACAATTCTATCCAGGCGGAGCGGTCGGTGGTTCTCATTGCACACGGAAGCCGCTCAGCCAGAGAAAATAGGATTCTGCTCTTATTTTCTAGGGGTGCCGTTGTTGACCAATCACAGTAGAACATGTAGCCTGCGTGGCGATACATCCACACTGACGTCCAACAGCAGGATCAGCTAACTTGCCCACTGACAAACACTTGTCAGTTTAGAGTCACGTTTAACAATACATTTTTTGGATTTATCATTTCTGTTGCGTGTAAATACTTTTTTTTGTGAATGCTTATGGCGTTCGTTCGTACGTCGATTATGTTTATTTCGTTGTTATGGTCACAGTCTTTGGAACAGCTGCCGGAGACACTAGCCGCTTTGATTTGAGGGACAAGTGGTGTACTCAGAGGGGTACTAGGCGATATTCTGCTGTCCGAAAAGCGCTTAACTATGTCCATGGCTAATCTCATTCCCCTATTTATCAATTATGGTGTGTATGTGTATGGTATGTCGAGATGTAGGCCTAATGATTGATGGGTTATTGCTAGATATTAAATATCTACAGAAATTCGTTTTTTTGTGGTCTGGATATTCTGATGGTCTGAAATATATGCCTGTTTCTCATATAGTTTGGAGAGTTTCTGGCAAATACACAATTTCATGCCAGCAACGCAGAGAATAAATACTTTTGTATATATAGTGTATGTGGACACACCTTCAAATTAGTGGATTTTGTCATTTCAGCCACACCCGTTGCAGACAGGTGTATAAAATCGAGCACACAGCCATGGCCAAGCAGCCGCACACGAACCTAAGATCACCATGTGCAATGCCAAGTGTCGGCTGGAGTGGTGTAAAGCTCACCGCCATTGGACTCTGGAGCAGTGGAAATGCGTTCTCTGGCTTGATGAATCACGCTTCACCATCTGGCAGTCCGACGGACAAATCTGGGTTTGGCGGATGCCAGGAGAACCCTACCTGCCTCATTGCATAGTGCCAACTGTAACGTTTTGGGGAGGAGGAATAATGGTCTGTGGCTGTTTTTCATGGTTCGGGCCCCTTGGTTCCAGTGAAGGGAAGTCTTAACACTATAGCATACAATTTCATTCTAGATGATTCTGTGTTTCCAACTTTGTGGAAACAATTTGGGGAGGGGCCTTTCCTGTTTCAGTATGACAATGACCCCGTGCATAAAGTGAGGTCTATACAGAAATGGTTTGTCGTGTGGAAGAACTTGACTGGTCTGCACAGAGCCCTTACCTCAACACCGTTGAACACCTTTGGGATTAATTGGAACGCAGACTGCAAGGCAGTCCTAATTCCCCGACCTCACCAATGCTCTTGTGGTTGAATGCAAGCAAGTCCCCGCAGAAATGTTCCAACATCTAGTGGAAATCCTTCCCAGAAGAGTGGAGGCTGTTATAGCAGCAAAGGGGGACCAACTCCATATTAATGCCTGTGGTTTTGGAATGACATGTTCGACGAGCAGGCGTCAACATACTCTTGGTCATGTAGTGTATATGTGACTTAATGAAGGAGAATATTGCATGAAACTTGTGAACCTTTTAACACTTTATTGAATAAAGTGAAGCCTGGAATTGTAGATTGAAAGCCTGCCATTATACTATGGTGAAGGTTCATACCTGATGCATTTAATGTATGCACAGCTGATTTGAGATGGAACACTCTGTGAAAGGGACATCCAGTTTAATGGTTGAACTTTGTCACTCCTGGAGATGACATTCTAATCTTTCAGAAGTTAGAATCTCCGACCTACCGTTGTTTGCCTGTATATATATTTTTTATGGTGTTTCCATTTTTGTAGTGGCGTAAGTGTCGTATTGGGACCTTCAGATTTGTGCACAGCGTAGTCCTTTCAGAACGTTTTCAGTTGCTGTTTTCATTCTCAAGGTGTCACCTGTTTTGGTGATGTTATAGTGGAATGGTCTGGAGAGCATTGGTGAGCTGGACACGACTGTTCTGCAATAATGCTATTATGTACCCCTCTGTCTACAGGTGGTGCTGTTTGTGCTGTTGTCGGAATGGCGGTGGTCATCCATTTACAGGGGCTCAGAATCACTGCAGGTTCTGAGGATGTTCGCAATTTCTTCACTGGCCTCAAAATCCCAGATGGTGGGGTGCACATTATTGGTGGGGAGCGTGAGGAGGCTTTCATAATCTTTGCTTCCGATGAAGACGCGAGGCGGGCGATGACCCGTTCGGAGGGATCCATCAAAGGTTTTCCGGTTCACTTACGGCTGAGCAGCAAGTCAGAAATGCAGGCCGTTCTCAAGCAAAGTATAAAACCCGAGGTGACCAAAAAGAGGCCGTATAAGGAAGGTTTCAGAAGACCGGAAAGAGAAGGCAGGAATGAGGAACCTGGAAGAAAAGAGCTTGTAAAGATGGGCAGTAGATCAGGGTCTTACAGTAATGTACGTAGTCAGGCCCGAAAGCCTTCCTCACAGCCCATCAGTCAAGATGACTTGTATTTGCTTATGCAAGGCATGCCTTTTACTACGAACGAAGACGACGTGAAAGAATTCTTTAGCGGATTAGAGGTGGAGGACATTATTATAATGAGAAATGACGACGGCCAACCAAATGTGAAAGGAATTGTCAAGTTCAAATCCAGACGGGATGCTAGAGAGGGTCTGAAAAGAAATCGGCATTACATTGGAACTAGGTTTGTGGAACTCGATGCATGCTCAGAAGAGCAGTATTTTAAGGCAGATGTTGGTAGGGAACAGATGTTGGCATGGAACAGCAGTGGTACGTTTAGAAGAGGGCCTTCCTCAGCTCCCACTGAGAGGTCTCCTCCAGACCGTGCTAGGTCTTTCTCACCAGTGGCCTACAGGTCTAAGTCCCCTTCTCCTTCCAATGATGAGTTCTGTGTCTTGGTGGAAAACCTTCCCTACTTAGTGGAGAAGAGGGACATAAAGGAGATCTTCATTCATGCAGACCTCAAGTATGATCAGATCCTTCACCTTCTTGACAAGTATGGGTCAGAGACAAGGTCCGCATTTGTGCTGTTCAACAACCTGAGGGACTACGGTGCTGCCTTGACTCTTCACAAGAAGAAATTTCTCAAACGATGTGTGTACATCTCTCCTATCTCGAAAGAGAAAATGGTCACCATGCTAGAATCTGGGGGGAATACAATGGAGGGCACACCACCCTCTGAAAGGTCTTGCAGCCGATCTCAGGAAAGGCCTCCAAGAGAGACCGAGAAGGATGTGTATGAATCTGAGAAGATTTGCCTGTATGTGCGAAACCTACCTTTCGACGTGCGCAAAGTTGAGATTGTGGACTTCTTCCTAGGCTTCAGAATCTCAGAGGAGGCTGTTGTTTTGCTGCTTGACCATAAGGGCAATGGGCTTGGAGAGGCTTTGGTGATCTTTCAGACTGAGGAGGAGGCTATGAGGGCACAGTCTCTGAATGGGCAAGGGTTTCTTGGAACAAATCTCATCCTGAAATGCATTTCTCTGGCTCAGATGCGTGAATTTGGTGTTGGTGAACCTGCAGTGAAAGAGCAAAAGATAGAGAGAAGCTCAGAGAGGTACCTGGCCAGGAACAGTGAGGCGATGTCCCATCTGTACACTGATTACAGGGTAAACCCTGATATAGGCCATCTTCCTATGAACGACCTGCAGGTTCATATTCATGGAGGCAGCAGTCTGGGTCTCGATTCTCAAATGATGGAAAGCCCTGTTCTGCTTGACAACCGGGGCAATGGCTCTGCTCATAGACATGGAGGCTATGGACCTTCTGCACCGCAGCAGTTTGATGGTCCAACATGCCTGAAACTGGTTAATCTGCCTTCGACTATCAGAATTGACGAAATCTATGACTTTTGCTATGGATATCGTGTAATTCCTGGATCGGTCTCATTGCAGTATGACAACAAAGGGATTCCCAAAGGCTCAGCAACGGTTGTTTTTGGATCTCGCTTGGAGGCGTTAACGGCAGTTGAGGAATTGAGTGGAAGACCAATAGGCAGCAGAAAAGTAAAACTAGTGTTTGTGTGAAATCCGTATAGAACAGGAAAGAACCTTTTTGGGCTTTAAAATGTGATGTTTTAGGAAGAACAACTCACAGTATTTGGTTAGTCTGATGGATTCCAACAATGGCGACTGAACAATTGCATATTTAAAAAATACTGTGTGTATGTGTATATAGCCTTCTACTCAATGTGTAACGGACAAACCTTTTGTCCATAGTTTCCCCCCCCCCTTAAAGAATAACAAAATGATTTCTTTGTATTTTGCCCATCGCTTGCTTGTCATGTAGCCTGTTTCTGAAGCTTTTTCTTTTTAGTGAAATTTGCCTGAAATTGTATTTTCTTTAACAGCTGGGTGAAGGTAGAACTTAATTTTGCTACTATTTGTTTAAATGTTTATTGCATTCTGTAGTGTAAAAGTTGTCCATTTAAACTTAGTGGAAATTCTTTGACTAAAATTCATAATGTTCTCCTGTTGTCGTCTTCCAAGATTGTCTAAGATATTGTGTTGTATGATAAATACTGCATTGCCCATGGTCCTTTTTTCTCCCTGTGGTCAATCTGGTGGTCTTTGCATTCATGGTCATTCTGATTCCAATGTTATTTTACTTCAACTGGGGGGACACGCTAACACTCAAATTGTTAAGTATCTATATACGTTAGGTATTCCCCAAATCATACGGCAAGTTATGCAGGATTTAACACAAGCAAAGGGTGTAACTGTCTGCATTCACTCCCTTTTTATTTGATTCTGTTGCAGATGCATGTATTTAGTTCATCAGGAGCAGTGAGAATAAAGCCCGAGTTTAGAATGCAGGAGACTTTCACGCTTTACTGAGAATCTGTGAATTGCACCTACATTAATTCCAGCTACCCAATTTCCAGAAGTAACCAACAGTTGGACTACGGTGACCAAAGGATAGAATGTTGTTCACTATTCTCACAGAAATTACAGTTTTCCCCTTTAAACCTTGAAGTAATAACTGGGTGGCCGGTAGCCTAGCGGTTAGAGCTTTGGGCCAGTAATCAAAAGGTCACTGGTTCGAATACCTTGGAGAAGGGCCCTAAGAATGGTCAAGAACTCCACCCACCTAAGTCATAGACAGTTCATTCTGCTACCGTACAGCAAGCTCGGGCCTCCTGAGTGGTGCAGCGATCTAAGGCACAATATCTCAGTGCCTGAGGCGTCACTACAGGCACCCTGGTTCGAATCCGGGCTGTATCACACCCAGCCGTGATTGGAGTCCCATAGGGCAGCACACAATTGGCCCAGCATTGTCTGGGTAGGGCTGGTGTAGGTTGTCATTGTAAATAGGAATTTGTTCTTAACCGACTTGCCTAGTTAAATAAGAAAAAGGAAAAAAAGCTGTACCGGAGCGCCAGGTCGGGAACCAAAAGGCTCCTTAACAGCTTCTACCACCAAACCATAAGGCAGCTGAGAAACTCATACGAACACTTTCTCACACATCACATGCTGCTGTTACGTTATCCTGATTACCTCGTCTCTTTTACCCCTACCTACATGTACAAATTACCTCAACTACCTCGTACCCCTGCACATTGACCTGGTAAGGCTTCTTGTATATAGCCTGATTATTTTGTCTTACTATTTACTTTTTGTGCTAATCCCCCTTTACTTTTTAACTCTGCATTGTTGGGAAAGGGTTCCTAAGTAAGCATTTCACGATAAAGTCTACACCTGTTGTATTCGGCGCATGTCACAAATAAAATTAGATTTTTGACAAGGTGTCGATGTGCCCTTGAGCAAGGCACTGCAGCTATCCGGTATATGTGACCATTTTATTTATATATATATATACCAGACGCGCAGCAACTTTGAATATATATATATATAAATAAAATGGTCACATATACCGGATAGCTGCAGTGCCTTGCTCAAGGGCACATCGACACCTTGTCAAAAATCTATTTTTTTTGGTCAAAAATCTATTTATATATATATATATATATATACGTATAAAATGAATCGATAGGTACATTTCTTCTTTCCAGTCTAATGGCCCATGGCGTTGTACCATAGCGCGCTCTTGTGGCATAAACATGAACTTTACTACATACTGACACGCCAATTACATTTATTTAAATCATTATTGTCAATGATCATGTTTCTGTAACACAAATGTATATTTAAGCAATAAGGCCAGATAACTGAACAGACAGATTTGCCTTGGAAAATGTGCAGCAGAACTTTTAAGTTATTTTATCAAACGAGTATTGTAACGGTGAACATACCGATACTTGGACGATAAAGCATGATGATGCTGAATAATGATATTCTAAGAATTTGTTCTGCACGGATTTCAATAGGGAAAGATTGCGTCCGTAACCCGTTCGTCTCCGCTCGCGTGTATTGCGTTCGAAACGTTGCTTAGCTGCGCGTCTGGTGTTGAACCTTTGTGACCACAGCAGAAACGGCACCTCATCACTGTGGCATCTCTCGGAAGGGAAAGGCACGCCTGTGTCGCCGAACAGGTAAATATGACCTAGACACAATAATGGTCGCCTGCTAGGGTTTTCATAGTGAACAGAACTTGAGAAACTTTTTGTTTGTTTGTTGCCATGATAAATAAATTACGGTCAGCATTATTCGAAAAAAACAAAACAAATGGCCAACGAGATAACTTAGCTAGCTAACGTTAGGTGGCAGCCATGGCTATTCAGCCAGCCGCCTAGCGATGATGGGAATGCTAGCGCTGAAAGTTTTCACCGAGATACTGCATCCATTTAGTAGCTATTTCACGCGAAATGACTGTCACAACTTAACAACTAACTTAGCCAAGTTCAATTGATTAAAACCCATAAATCAAAGTTGATAAAGCATAGCTCGTTTTTCTAACGTTATCCGTTGGATTTCTAAGGGGGTTGCCAGTGCTAGCTCGCTAGGCTTTTTTGGAATTAGCAAATCAGCTGACTGGGAGAGTTTTTAGGATAGTTTAACTCATCTGTCAAATTATCTGTTGCTAGTTTATTAAAGACAACATTCACATCTTCTGTAACTAGCCCAGGTCAAAACATCAAACTTCCTAGAATAATAAACTTATATATCACCTTTTTTTTATGGGGGCAAAACGAATCAATTCAAGTCAACACTTCAGCTTTTGCAGTGCTGATGAGCGAGTGATGAAAGACCTGAGGTCATGTTTTTATCAAATGTGGTGGGTGACACGCAGCACTTTGAATTAGCTTGAGTGACAATCTGTGCCGTCATAATCATACAATTGTCTCTCATTGTAGCTTGACAATCCGAGCAGGCAAGAGCACAAACAGATCTGGGACCAGACTAACTTTAAATAGACATGACCATGACATCCTAAGTTAGACGGCTTCATTACACTTTGCTGTTACAGGATGGAGGTGTCAAGGAGGCGGATCTTACAGAAGCACCTGCAGCCAGCCAGACCACTGCGGCGCTGCAGTACTGACCAGGGTAAACTTAACTGGACTAGTTCACTCTCTCTCATGTTCAACTGTCAACCTACACGTCTTGCTACTTTTTAAGTCATCCTTGGCCCAATTTTAGGAAGTGTGATCCTCACAAAGTCATGGACTAAGAACAAAAATGAATGAATGTGTCGGCTAACAGGCAGTATTCAAGATCCGATTCCCTACCTACCCTTCTACCCAAAGTGTGTTCTTGCTCCCTCCCTGTTATATTTAAAAGCATAGGATTGGTGTAGGCAAAGGTTGTCCGTTTCTACGATATTTCTTACTCAAGTCAATTCCTTTTTAGTCGATGAGGGGAAGTGAGTGAGTGAGTGCACACTTCAAAGAGAAGGGTAGAGAATCCAACTGCAGCCAGTGTCCCACTTTCTCTTTATACAGACCCCTGCTTTAGAAATGAGCCATCTGCGTGTGGACAAGCTGGAGAAAAAACAGTGAGTGATGCATAGTTTTACCCAGAGAACTGACAATTACGTGCTCGGATAAGTAGTCAGTCTATAAGATGAATCTATTTCTTGCATTGACCATGTTTTTATCCTGTGGAAAGATTAACAGCATTGGAGTGGAACAGTTTTTTGAAATCCTCCATCTCCATACGCAGACACCACAAAAAGACTCCACCCCAACTAAAGGTAAGCTAGCTATCTATCTATCTATAGAAGTGTGAGTTGCAATGTTTGAATTACTTTAGTCCATAGTTGTCCCAAATGGCACTCTATTCCCTATAGTTCACTACTGTTGACCAAGGCTCAAAGGAAGTGCACTATATAGGGAATAGGGTGCCATTTGGGATACAATCCACATGTTATCATGTATGGATGTTGACTGATTCTCTCTCCTAGTGAGGATATCTTACACTAGAGACTTCCTGATTCAACTGGCCAGTTCCCCCATTGCCAAAAGAAAACCGGAGTTCTTACCAGAACATCCTGTTGTTTTGGAAAAGGCGGTAAGCTCGTCATTCGACTCGTACTCAATTATGGCTTGTTTAGTAGTTCCTTTATTGAATCGGAGTAAATTCAGAAGCCTCTCCTTTTGATTTACCTTTCGTATCACTTGCCAACCTGCTCAGTATGTTTACCTTTAACCTGTTCTCAGTGCCATAACTTAACGTGGCTTATTGCAAATTCCTGATATTGAATGTTCATTCATTTCCACAGAGAGAACCTGGTGTGCCATGGTTGGAGAAGAGGTTTGATGGAAACAATGAAATGTAAGTAAAAATACAAGTGTGTCAATGAACTTGCCTGGTGCGAAGATACATTTTGTAAAGAATATCTACAGTTATTAGGTGAAGACTTTGGAGATTCTGTGAAATCGGACCAAAATGTTTTCCTTTACCACAGCTTCTGTCGACGTCAATAAATCTTTTTTTGGTGCAATATCTATTTTAACATAATTATAGAAATAATGAATGATTTATTAATCCAACATGTTTGTGTGAATATTTTCTCATTTAGGCTTGCCTAGGCTAACATGGAGCCAGGAAATCTGGTTGCTGCTGCTGCTTTTCAAACCACACACCACTACAACTTGCTCTGCCATTGAGTGATATACCAACAACAACAAAAAAATCCCAGTTGAGCCTAGAACACCACAGGCATGGGATGCGTCCCAAATAGCACCCTATGTCCTATTTAGTGCACTACTTTTGACCAGGGTCGATAGGATTCAGATCATAAACAGCCATGACCATGAGAGTTGTAAGCGAGAGGTATATCTTCTTTTTTTTTTGTTCCTTTGACAAATGTTGGTTCCTTTGGTGGACACAAACCTGAAAATGTACCGTAGCCTACATGTTTTAAATTGTGTGTTTCAGTCTAAAATAATAATGCGTGGTTGAATGATGTGCCTTGATGCTAACAAATGCCCCTTGCACTGTGTGATGTTTACATATGGCATAATACTAATAACGCCTCAGTGGAGACCATTGACTCTGAGTAACCGTACAACGACCTCCCAAGACCAACACTACATTCATTTAACCCTTTAACTTTTTCATATGTTGGAGTATGGGTGTTTTAGGTTTGATATTGTCACTGAAGATTGATTATTGACTTATATCAACTAGTTGAATGTTGATGTATAGGCCTGCTCCATAACTTGTCTGTGTTCCCCCATTGAAAACTGTTGCTTGAAATGATTCGGCTTCTAAGCCTGCCTTTGCACACTATCCTTCTGAGGGTCAGTCCTCTAGTCACATCAAATAGTACATCTCTCCCCCACTCCTCTGAGGGTCAGTCCTGTAGTCACATCAAATAATACATCTCTCCCCCACTCCTCTGAGGGTCAGTCCTGTAGTCACATCAAATAGTACATCTCTCCCCCACTCCTCTGAGGGTCAGTCCTGTAGTCACATCAAATAATACATCTCTCCCCCACTCCTCTGAGGGTCAGTCCTGTAGTCACATCAAATAGTACATCTCTCCCCCACTTCTCTGAGGGTCAGTCCTGTAGTCACATCAAATAGTACATCTCTCCCCCACTCCTCTGAGGGTCAGTCCTGTAGTCACATCAAATAATACATCTCTCCCCCACTCCTCTGAGGGTCAGTCCTGTAGTCACATCAAATAGTACATCTCTCCCCCACTCCTCTGAGGGTCAGTCCTGTAGTCACATCAAATAGTACATCTCTCCCCCACTTCTCTGAGGGTCAGTCCTGTAGTCACATCAAATAGTACATCTCTCCCCCACTCCTCTGAGGGTCAGTCCTGTAGTCACATCAAATAGTACATCTCTCCCCCACTCCTCTGAGGGTCAGTCCTGTAGTCACATCAAATGGTGCATCTCTCCCCTACTGCACCTTTTCTCAGTTTATTCTATAGTAGTTGAATGTGAATAACGGCTGTCTAAATTAGCACAGAGTTAGTGAAACCCGCCGCCTTGACTTGCCTGTGTACATAAGGGGTAGTATATTATGCAACTTGTGTTCGGAGACTGTTGTGGTTCGAGTGTGGAATGGGAAAATGGAGTGCCTGTTTATTTTTGAAGTGTATTTATTTTATTTATCCTTATTTTGTTATAAGCTATTTGCCTGTCGAGGCTTAGTCATGATGGCGGGCTTCATTCCAAGATGTTGGCTTTTTGTTGATACAAGGCTGAGAGGACTTTCCTATGCTAATGTAAAGGGACTGCCAAAGTGTAACCATGTATTTTCAGATATGCAGTAGGTTAAATAAGTGCCCCTCCCCACATTGATTTTGACTTTCAAGTTGCACATTGTGAAGATAGTACACAAAATTAAATAGGCTATGGTGCACATCCTCTCCTTGCTCCAAGATGGATGAGCTGATCTGGGATCTGCCCTAATAGCCCTGTACATTTCTGTGCTCTTATTAAAATAAAAAATTGTATGACAAATGTTGTCTTGTGAAGTGTCATCTTACACCGGAAGCAGCTCAAATGCTGACTATACCTCAAATTCGAACCTTGCATTATCAAAATATGTAATAATGAAACCTCGCCATGTAATCCAGTTTACATGTAAGACTAAAACAGCAATTTTAGTCACACTGCGTAAACGAGAAACCAGAGACAATAACCATTCCAGTGGTCATTCACTGGTGTATAAACTGCGCCAGTGGTGCGCACAGATCCTGTGTAACATCTCCCCTACTGGCGTTTTGATGTTCATGAGTTACGTCTACAGTGAGTCCAGTCAGATTAATATAATAGTTCGTTTTAAAACGTTTACATGTTCTGCAAGAACGATTTTCCTAATCATGTTTGCATGGACGCATCTGAAATCAGGCTACCTGATGGGACTTCAATCAATTCCAAAAATTGCCAATAAACGTTCTACCACCGAAATCATGTTATTTTTGCCAAGTCTATTTGATTCAGAGTTGGGACATAAAGTTTGTATGTGAACTATTTGTAAATTGCATACTTTGTAAATTGCATAATTCCAGAGTCACTCGCGCATAAGAGGCGGTGTTAGCACATGCGCAGATCAGATACTCCGATTAAACTGTTTAGATGTGATGATAATTCGAAAGATTGCTAAAAAACTAAAATCAGGGTTTAATCGGCGTATGCTTCTATTTTGAATTTACGACGATTAAGATAAACAGATTAAAGTGTTGACTATTGCCGTACTCGGCCAACTGCCATAATCCGTTTAACATCGAATTATTAGTGCGCATGTAAACGTACTCACTAGTGACACCTTCATATACAGTCAATGGCAGGGTCATCACGAGTTGCCACAGCCACAAAGTCATAATTATGGCTAAACCCCGCCTATTTCTACAATTTATCTTCTTAAAATCAGATGTTAAACCTAAACAGCACTGCTAACCTTTTCATGCCTCAAATTTTAATAAAGACCAAAAACAAATTTTAATTTTCATGAATTTTTAATTAAGATGTACACAATGTTGACTTTGTGGCTGTGATAACTAGTGACAACCCAATGTCAGTGACAAGTTCCTTAGCACAGCTTTCAATTACTGCATCTTATACATTTACGACATTGCAGATAGATATTTAGGAAACGGGACGCATCTAACGCAGCATCGTGCATATGCGAATCATCCACCTGCTACAGGTAATCTACATATATTCAATCGCTGTTTCTCTGACATTACCAGCCGGTATATTTTTGGTAGTAGTCGATGTTAGCCTACAGACTACGATATGGGATACATCACATCCTCGCAGAAACCGATGTTCGTATCACTAACTGGACCAGTAGTGACGACATCTATGTCTGAATTTGACAAATCCAACATTCGGAAATCAAGTTCATTTCATGTGTTTGTTCCGGTGGTTTGCGCTTCTTGCGTTTCTTTCAGGAATATGGCACCAGGACCAGGTTTCAGTGATGAAAAGAATGAGACATTGTGCGAGAGGTACAGTAACATCTAATAAGTAATGGTTGGATCACGTCATTGTCTATAACTATATCATCAAATTGATTTGATTAGTTTTTGTCGTCTGAAAATTAAATGAATTCAACGTCAACATGACAAATAACACCCGGATAAAGCTTTTACTATTGTACTGTACATTTTACATTGACCTTTGTGCTGTACATTTTACATTGACCTTTGTACTGTACATTTTACATTGACCTTTGTACTGTACATTTTACATTGACCTTTGTACTGTACATTTTACATTGACCTTTGTACTGTACATTTTACATTGACCTTTGACAGTAGGCTAACCACTCCCTTTAATCAGTGGACTATATTTGAGTTCATCTGTAAAACCAGGAAACGGCAGAGAGGTGTGTCATCCAGAGAAATTGACTTCCTGTACAGAAGCACGTATCATTGAGCATTACATTACACCCTACAAGGATAAAGGAAAATGACTCACAACCAGGCGATTATATCCTATTGACAAACAGTAATACGAAGACAATGTTGAACATGTCGAACCAAAACCAAATATGCTTCATGAACACGGGCCCAGAAGTTTAGGAGGTCGTCAAATAAAAGACTGGTCTTCCCTAAATGTCCTTGTATGATTGATTTTCTTAGTGAAAGTACTGTCTATGTGCATAACCCACACCTGGATGGGATGAAAGATGACATTCTCTACCACTTTAACCTGGGGACCTCCACACACAACCTGCCTGCCATGTTTGGCGATGTCAAAGTAAGATTACTGATTGATTCATTCGGCTACTAGCTAGATTGCGTCAGTAAATGGACATTCATAACATCTTATTTCCTGCATTCAATAAGGTCAGCTTTTCTGTATTCCTCACACATTGGGCTGGTTTACCAGATTCAGATTAAGTTTAGTCCTGGACTAAAAAACCCTTTCAATGGAAGTTCACCAAAGACCATGTGTTTTAATCCAGGACTATGTGTATATTGTATTGTTGTCTCTACCTTCTTTTCCTTTGTGCTGTTGTCTGTGCCCAATAATTGTTTGTACCATGTTTTGTGCTGCTACCATGTTGTGACCATGTTGTTGTCATGTTGTGTTGTTGTCATGTTGTGTTGCTGCCATGCTGTGTTGTCATGTGTTGCTGCCTTGCTATGTTGTTGTCTTAGATTTCTCCTTATGTATCCAAGCCCCATTTCCAAGCCCCATTTATCCAAGCCCCATTTCCCGCAGGAGGCCTTTTGCCTTTTGGTAGGCCGTCATTCTAAATAAGAATTTGTTCTTAAAAGACCTGCCCAGTTAAATAACGGTTCAATAAAATAAAAAATAGAGTAGGAATAATCTGTGTTCAGGAAAGCAGTCCTGTATTTCTATTGATGTTTTGTATTCCTTCCCAGGACGTTAACATTTACGTTGTCTGCTCTTATGTTCATGTCTCAGTTTGTGTGTGTTGGGGGCAGTCCCTGGAGAATGAAGTCCTTCATAGAGTACATTGCTGGAGAGCTGAGTCTGGAGGACCCCAAGGCTGAGTACCCCAACATCTGTGCAGGAACTGACCGCTATGCCATGTACAAGATTGGCCCCGTGCTGTCCGTCAGCGTAAGTGAAGAAATACAATACCACTAGCCATTTCAATCACTTGTAGTTTATTAGAGTCACTAGATGTTAGTAGGTTTAACACAAGTTTCAATCACTTGTAGTTTATTAGAGTCACTAGATGTTAGTAGGTTTAACACAGGTTTCAATCACTTGTAGTTTATTATAGAGTCACTAGATGTTAGTAGGTTTAACACAGGTTGCATAACAAATGGTACTCTATATTAAACTACTTTGGACAAGGGCTCTGGACAAAGGCCGTCACTAGGTAATATGCTGCAATTTGGGACGCACTCACAATGTTGCACCTTTGGGTGGAATTGTAATCGATGTCCTGGGTTTGAAAGGTAATATAAAGTCATTAGAGAAGGTTTCTTTGTAAAATAAATGGACGTGTCAGTGTAGCAGTGTGTTCTGCCGAACAGACTGAATTAAGTGGCTTAATCAGTGTCGTCCTTCTAACTCAACCGCGTTGCCATGAACTAGTGCAGACGAGGTCGCCACGCTATCTGACGTGAGACTGTGGTGGTGCAATGTGGTACATCTATGACATCACGTGTCTCTCTCTCGTTGTTTTTCAGCATGGCATGGGTATCCCCTCCATCGCCATCATGTTACACGAGCTCATCAAGCTCCTCTACCATGCTCGCTGCACTGATGTTACCATCTTTCGCATTGGGACCTCCGGTGGATTAGGTAGGCCTAGAGAGTTTGTTTAGACGTTTTCTGTCTGGTTCTACTTCTCATGTGCTTTGGATATGATTTAATTCCTTTCTGATTAACCACAGCACATCTGAATCCCACTGTAGTCAAACTAGTAATAACGCTAATATGGGGTGTTTCAATCAATCAATCAATCAATCAATCAATCAATCAATTAAAGTCCTTTGATTAATCTAAAGATGTGTTCCAAATGGCACCCTATTCCCTATATATGTATATATTTTTATTTAACCTTTAACCAGGCAAGTCAGTTAAGAACAAATTCTTATTTACAATCACGGCCCTATGGGACTCCCAATCACGGCCCTATGGGACTCCCAATCACGGCCCTATGGGACTCCCAATCACGGCCCTATGGGACTCCCAATCACGGCCCTATGGGACTCCCAATCACGGCCCTATGGGACTCCCAATCACGGCCGGATGTGATGCAGCCTGGATTCAAACCAGGGACTACAGTGACGCCTCTGGTACTGAGATGCAGTGTCTTAGACCGCTGCGCCACTCGGGAGCCCAAAAGTATGGCCCAAAAGTAGTGTACTTTATAGGGAATAGGGTGCTATTTGGGACACAGGCCTAAAACAAGCCATATTTTCTGTACATTGTCCATCCACTCTGTTCCCCTTTCTCTCTCCAGGCCTCGAGCCTGGCACGGTTGTTGTCACCAAGCAGTCAGTAGATGCCACCTTCCTGCCCAGGTTGGAGCAGGTCATCCTGGGGAATACTGTGGTACGCAGCACGGACCTGGACCAAGGTCTGGCTGAAGAGCTGCTCCAGTGTAGCAAGGACCTGGGTCAATTTGAGACGGTCATCGGAAACACTATGTGCACAATGGATTTCTATGAAGGTGTCGGTTATTATACGCTACTTCCCTTTTCTGCTTGTTGTCTCAGAATCTGTCTTTTTATTTCAATGTTAACCTGTGTTAACTTGATACCCGATCTGTCTGTGCCCCTGTCAACTCCATTGCTGTCATTGTAAAGCCCAACATGTTAGGCATGACAGTGAGTGAGTTGGCATGATGGCACAAACAGACTGGCACTCAGGTTATATGGATGTGCCCTACTAGAGTTACTGTGTGTATCTAGCTGGTATTTTGTGTCTCCAGGACAAGCGCGTCTGGATGGGGCCTTCTGCTCCTACACAGAGAAGGATAAACAGGACTACTTGACCAAGGCCTATGAGTCTGGGGTTCGGAACATCGAGATGGAGTCTTCCGTGTTCGCTGCCATGTGTAAACTCAGCGCTCTGAAAGGTGTAGTTGTAGCTCTCCATGATGTCAGTACCAGCCATATTAGCAGTGTTGTTCGCAGACATAAAGCTTTTTTTTAAATAAAGAAACAAAACCTTTGACTTTATATGCGTTAAAGATGAAATAAAGATGCATATGTATTTGAATAGATGTATTAAATATATGTGTTTTTACATCATATTCATTCCCTTGAAGGTCCTAATGTTGAACCTTTTGGTAGGATCAAAGTTCTGTATTGTGTTGCTGGTTATAAATAGGCTGGTCCTTGATCTGTTTGTGTTGTCATGCCAACTCCCTGTCTCATGTTCGAGGAGTTGGCATGATACTGTAGCGGACTGGTACTCAGGACTAGTAAATAATCAATCTCTGTCCTCTGTCACTGTGTCCCTCTGAAGCGGCCGTGGTGTGTGTGACGCTATTGGACCGTCAGAAAGGTGACCAGCTGATCAGTTCTCATGAAGTTCTCCACAGCTACCAACAACGTCCTCAGATACTGGTCGGTCACCTGATCAAGAAGATGCTCCAAACCTCAGCCTCAGTTGCAGTTCTTGACAAAAAAACGGTGCTCCAGGCACCTACTACATAACCCATTGAAAGGCACGTTTGTCTTGCCCTTTCACCCTCTGAATGGCACACAGAGACAATCCATGTCTCAACTGTCTCAAGGCTTAAACATCCTTCTTTAACTCGTCTCCTCCACTTCATCTACACTGATTGAAGTGGATTTAACATGTGACATCAATAAGGGATCATAGCTTAAGCTTAATGTTAGCTTAATGTTTTGTATACTCGGTGTAAGTGTAATTTAGGGCAGCACTGATTCACAGTCATTCATTCCATATAGCCTGGCTGCTTTCACTATGGATTTTCGCAATCATTCTCAATAGCAATCATTGACCGTATAGAAGCCAATATATATATATATATATATCATATCTATTGTTTCTGCATTGTAGCTAAGTGTAACCAAATTAGTATAGTAATCATTAGAAACATCAAACACACCTCTTACCTGACACTACCTCTGTTTTTATACCAAATAAACCAATGCTGAGCGAAGTAAAGTAGCTTGTTCCATAAGTTGTTGCTTTGTGTAACATTAGAAAATATATTATACACAGTTTGTTTTTTAAACGTTTTTTTTAACCCCAAGCTTTTAAAAATGAAATGTTTTGTTTTAATTCACCAGTATGTATATTTTAGTTTTATATGCTGTAGCTATGGTAACGAGCAAGTTATGAATATTAAAGATAATACTTCTCTGCACTTCGTTAGCTACTTTGAAGACTTATCAACACTGCATTGTACTGTACTATCAAATGTTGCTCTGAAACCATAATCACACATTCAACGTGTCGTCCTGTTACTGAGAAAATCTGTAACTGAGTGCTTCTAATGTCACCTAATGAGTAATAAAACCACAAATACTGTAAATATTTCAGTGTGATTAAAATGGGTTTATGTCATCAACCTTAGGAAGCAGCTAATGGGGATCCTTAGTAAGTACAGATACAGAAGCCGTCCCTGTACGGGAGGTTTCCTGGACACAGATTAAACCTGGACCTGGACGTAAAAGCAAGATCAGTGTAGACTCTCCATGGAAACTATCTTTATAGTCCAGGACTATCTGTGTCCGGGAAACTGGCCCACAGTGTCGGGCAGGCCTTGGATTTTCTGTCATGTATATTTCAGTTGATTGATATTGATCATTGATTGACTCATGTCCCTAGCAGCATTGCCTTGTCTCATTGATAAATGCACTAATTCTCTATACCAACATTGTGATGATGCTCCATGTTTCCCCTTTTTAGCTGTGTCTGAAGCCATTCACAAGGTCTGGTAGCCTATAGCATACGTGAGCTAGGGGTGCGTTCAAGTGGGACCTGTGAATATGTTTAGGTCATGAATGCGTTCCATAGGTTTATATACTGTAATATACACTGTATATACAAAAGTATGTGGACAGCCCATCAAATTAGTGGATTCGGCTATTTCAGCCACACCTGTTGCTGACAGGTGTATAAAATCGAGCACACCGCCATGCAATCTCAGACAAACATTGGCTGTAGAATGGCCTTATTGAAGAGCTCAGTGACTTTCAAATGTGGCACCGTCATAAGATGCCACTTTTCCAGCAAGTCAGTTTGTCAAATTGTTGCCCTGATCGAGCTAGCCTGGTCAACTGTTCAGTAAGTGCTGTTATTGTGAATTGTCTAGAAGCAACAACGGCTCAGCCGCGAAGTGGTAGGACACATGAGCGCACGAAAGGGACCGCCAAGTGCTAAAGCACGTGGAGCGTAAAAATTCTCTGTCCTTGGTTGCAACACTCACTACCGAATTCAAAACTGCCTCTGGAAGCACAATCAGGACAAGAACTGTTCGTCGGGAGCGTCATGAAATGGGTTTCCATGGCCGAGCAGCCGCACACAAGCCTAAGATTACCATGTGTAATGCACAACCTCACTAATGCCCATGTGACTAAATGGAAGCAAGACCCCACAGCAATGTTCCAACATCTAGTGGAAAGTCTTCCCAGAAGAGTGGAGGCTGTTATTGCAGCAACGGGGACCAACTCCATATTAATGTCCATGATTTTGGAATGAGATGTTCAACGAGCAGGTGTCAGCACACTTTTGGTAATGTTGTGTATTTGTAAGTATTTAAACATTTCAAATAGAATACTTTATTCGTTTTTCCTCAAAATGTACCTCTGTAACATTTTTACTGTAGGCTATTCCTACGGTACCACTAGGCCTATTCTATTGCTGTGGATGGAATGTCTGATCTCGACGAGAGATGCGCGTTAAAGGATGGAGGGTGGCCAAGCAATCTGCTCATGCGCAGAGACGCTCATAATTCAACCGCTCCCATCTTCCAGCTCGCTCCGCACCTCTCATCCTGATCTCAGCCCCCGGTTTTGTCTTTTTCGCTGACACAGTGCCTTAAAACAATATTTTCGCCCTTCAGACCCTAGCCGCAAAACACCCGCAGACAGCCATGGCCAAAACTGCAATTGGTAAGGATGCGAGTAAGATTTTTCAGCATGGATTATTGTTAGAGTTTGTTATAGGGATGGAGGCTGAGATCTGCGCGGACACCTGCATCGTCCTCATTATTTTATTACAGTATATGGGCCCGTAGGGACGGCAGCCAAAAACTGCTCTTCTAGATTGGACATTTTATGAATGTTATGATTTTATATCAAGTGTAAGATTTATTTTGGTTAATATGTTGGCGCGACTGTTTTTTTCTTATTTATAGCGGTTTTATTTACAACGCTGCACCTACTGCTGGTGATACGGCGGCGGCTCTAGTAGAAGCATAATGCAGAGAGACCCCACCCAATACGCCGGTTCGACTACCATTTCAACACAGCTTGACAGGCTGAGATATCATTTATTTTCATTTATGTACTTTTAATGAGTTTACTCATATAACGGTTATATCGCTTGTTTGAGCTCGAATATGATAGAGAATCAATTTTAGGTGAATGAAAGGGGCGTGCTGACAATGCATTGAATTCAGTGGTTCATTTGTTGGGCTACAATAGTTAGTCATGTATTTGTTACCGTAATTTGTCTGATATGTATTTAGGATCATTTGGCAGTTTTGTGTGTTTTATATTACAGTAAATGTGGGTTACATTTAATATATTAAACAAAAAGTATAAATGAATAAGGGCCTTGTCATCAATATCAGCCATGATATGCCAATGCAAAACAAGGCCAAGAGTATTTTGTTTTAGTGGAGGATACTACACTGAATTCAACTGTTCTATGTTAATATAACACAATTTAAGGGGGAGAGAAAACTATTTGTTGCTTTATGTTTTGTTTGACATTTTTCTGAGTTGTTTCTTAGTGGAACTGTAAAAGTGATTGATTATCCAAAAGAGTTGATTCTCTTTTCTGTCTGACAATAGAATTAGCCAACACTTAAAAGGCATAGGCCTACTTCCTGTTCTCTGATCTCTGTTTTACCTAGAAATATTTGCTCTTGGGCTTCCATAGTGCCGGAATGTATACTATGTTCAGTAGGGCCTACATTATATTATGGAATGGAAATGGATCCATGCAGTTCCATTGGATCTTAGTGATTCTGATGACATGTGGCAGCAGGCTGTATTGAGCAGTGAGCCATGGCACGCAGGTGTAGCAGGCCGCCAGACAGCAGGCTGTATTGAGCAGTGGGCCATGGCACGCAGGTGTAGCAGGCCGCCAGACAGCAGGCTGTGTTGAGCAGTGAGCCATGGCACGCAGGTGTAGCAGGCCGCCAGACAGCAGGCTGTGTTGAGCAGTGAGCCATGGCACGCAGGTGTAGCAGGCCGCCAGAGAGCAGGCTGTGTTGAGCAGTGAGCCATGGCACGCAGGTGTAGCAGGCCGCCAGACAGCAGGCTGTATTGAGCAGTGGGCCATGGCACGCAGGTGTAGCAGGCCGCCAGACAGCAGGCTGTATTGAGCAGTGGGCCATGGCACGCAGGTGTAGCAGGCCGCCAGACAGCAGGCTGTATTGAGCAGTGGGCCATGGCACGCAGGTGTAGCAGGCCGCCAGACAGCAGGCTGTATTGAGCAGTGGGCCATGGCACGCAGGTGTAGCAGGCCGCCAGACAGCAGGCTGTATTGAGCAGTGGGCCATGGCACGCAGGTGTAGCAGGCCGCCAGACAGCAGGCTGTATTGAGCAGTGGACCATGGCACGCAGGTGTAGCAGGCCGCCAGACAGCAGGCTGTATTGAGCAGTGGGCCATGGCACGCAGATGTAGCAGGCCGCCAGACAGCAGGCTGGGATAGTGGCCAGCCCTGCAGCAATGGGCCGCTCCACACGCTGCTGGCCTTTGCAGCAGTTGGCTAATCAGTATTGACAATCTGCAGTCGTCTTCGGACAGAGCTCTCTCTCTCTCTCGCTCTCTAACGCTGTACCTTAGTGGAGTCAGGGCTACTAGTACCTAATACAGTAGGGTGATAGTAATACACTAGGTATTTATTTTGGTGTTGGTGTTAAGGTAGAGACTTTGTGTGTGCCATATGGGGCCCTGATCCAAAGGGTGCCATTTTGAATTTGGACAGAGCCTGTCTGTTCTAAATCCCTCCGTGACTATGGAAGTGATGACTTCCTCGTAATAATGACAATTTAAACACTATTAAGATAGAGTAGCATCTAGCCTTTAGCTAATGCCCATTAGCTTACTGTTATCAGATCATGATAGAATTCATTAATAGAGCTCAAGTTCAACAGAAAATCATGATCAGTTATGGGCTGCTCTGGCAAGGCTTTTTATTATTTTATTTAACCAGGCAAGTCAGTTAAGAACAAACTCTTATTTACAATGACGGCCTAGGAACAGTGGGTTAACTTCCTTGTTCAGGGGCAGAACCACAGATTTTTACCTTGTCAGCTTGGGGATTTGATCTAGAAACCTTTCAGGTTACTAGCTCAATGCTCTAACCACGAGGCTACCTGCTGCCCCAACCACTACCCACTAGGCTACCTACCTGCCGCCCCAACCACTACCCACTAGGCTACCTACCTGCCGCCCCAACCACTACCCACTAGGCTACCTACCTGCCGCTTTAATACTGTCAGTGTGAAGCAAGCCTGTATGAATGTTCTCTATGGGCCACTCTGGCCCGCACAAGGCTTTAATTCTGTCAGTGTGAAGCAAGCCTGTATGAATTATCTTTATTCCACAAGCCTGGCTGTATGAGCCACTCTGGCTCGGACAAGGCTTTATACTGTCATTGTGAAGCAAGCCTGTGTGAATTATTTTTTTTCCACAGTCAATAAACAGCATAATGACAATGTTATCTCCTATAGGTGCCATTATAGTGTCTGACTTTGGTTGTGTCAAAAATGGCACCATGTTCCCTATAGTGCTTTACTTTTGCACTATATAGAGAATAGGGTGCTAAAGCACTATATAGGGAATAGGGTGCTAAAGCACTATATAGGGAATAGGGGGCCATTTTGGACTCCTCCACATAGCAGTGTTAACAGTCTGGTGTGTTTGTATTCCCTCAGCATACAAAGAGAAGATGAAGGAGCTGTCTGTTTTCTCCCTCATCTGCTCCTGCTTTTATCCAGAGGCACGCAACAAGCTGGTCGTCTGTGAGTTCGAAGGTAAGAACCAGGTCACACGAGAGGTAAGAACCAATCAGGATAGGAAAGTTACTACAGATATTGCAGGAGTTTCCTCTTGAAATCCGACATGTCTGTGGTAAGGACAGCTTGGTTGCTGATTATCTCCCAAGGGTGGGCAGGTAATACGTTTTGTGTTTTGCGTTCAGCCAGTTTGTTGCCCTGGCTCACAATTTGTTTTGAGTATCGTCTTGGCTGAGCTCGTTCCGAGGGGACGAGAGTTATAGAAGCGTACGTGAGTCTTTCAAAAACACGTGAGTTTTAGGAAACTATAAGAAAAAGAAAAAAGAGGAAAAATAAGATTGAAAAATAAAAAATATATACTGTATATATATAAAATACCAGTCAGAAGTTTTACACACCTACTCATTCAAGGGTTTTTCAACAGGACAATGACCCAACACACAAGACAGGTAACCTCAAAGGCAAAGGGTGTCTACTTTGAAGAATCTTAAATATAAAATATATTTTGATTTATTTAACACTTTTTGGTTACTACATGATTCCATATGTGTTATTTCATCATTTTGATGTCTTCTACAATGTAGAAAAGAGTAAAAATAATATAAGACCAGTCCCCAGAAGACCCGACCTCAGAAGACCAGAATCCAGAAGACCAGACCCCAGAACACAGAAGACCAGACTCCAGAACACCAGTCCCCAGAAGACCAGAAGACCAGAACCCAGGAGACCAGAACCCAGAAGACCAGACCCCAGAAGACCAGACCTCAGAAGACCAGACCTCAAAACCCAGAAGATCCGACCCCAGAAGGCCAGACCCCAGAAGACCAGACCCCAGAAGACCAGACCCCAGAAGACCAGACCTCAGAAGACCAGACCTCAAAACCCAGAAGATCCGACCCCAGAAGGCCAGACCCCAGAAGGCCAGACCCCAGAAGACCAGACCCCAGAAGACCAGACCCCAGAAGGCCAGACCCCAGAAGACCAGACCCCAGAAGACCAGACCTCAGAAGACCAGACCCCAGAAGACCAGACCCCAGAAGACCAGACCCCAGAAGACCAGTCCCCAGAAGACCAGAAAACCAGAACCCAGGAGACCAGAACCCAGAAGACCAGACCCCAGAAGACCAGACCCCAGAAGACCAGACCTCAAAACCCAGAAGATCCGACCCCAGAAGGCCAGACCCCAGAAGACCAGACCCCAGAAGACCAGACCTCAGAAGACCAGACCTCAAAACCCAGAAGATCCGACCCCAGAAGGCCAGACCCCAGAAGGCCAGACCCCAGAAGGCCAGACCCCAGAAGACCAGACCCCAGAAGACCAGACCACAGAAGACCAGACCTCAGAAGACCAGACCTCAAAACCCAGAAGATCCGACCCCAGAAGGCCAGACCCCAGAAGGCCAGACCCCAGAAGACCAGACCCCAGAAGACCAGACCTCAAAACCCAGAAGATCCGACCCCAGAAGGCCAGACCCCAGAAGACCAGACCCCAGAAGACCAGACCCCAGAAGACCTGACCCCAGAAGACCAGACCCCAGAAGGCCAGACCCCAGAAGGCCAGACCCCAGAAGGCCAGACCCCAGAAGACCAGACCCCAGAAGACCAGACCCCAGAAGACCAGACCCCAGAAGACCAGACCCCAGAAGACCAGACCACAGAAAAAAATAATACATCTTTTCACTTGTTTTCAGACATGGAGGTGAAGCCAATCAACAAGCGGGCGTCGGGCCAGGCCTTTGAGGTGATTCTGAAGCCCCCATCCCCGGTGTCAGATGTGGCCCACAGCATCGCTTCGCCCCCCAAGAGGGAAGTGTCCCTAGAGGACATCCAGAAGAAATTGGAGGCAGCTGAGGACCGGAGGAGGGTGAGTAGTAGAACTATAGAACTAGAAGGATAAAAACAGTAGGTACACTCTAAGAAAAAAGATCCCAAAAGTGTTCTTCGGCTGTCCCCTTAGTAGAACCCTTTTTGGTTCCATGGTTCTACCTGGAACCAAAATGACGGCTGTCTGATAGCAGCTTTTTTTCCTTAGAGTGTATAGAATTCTAGATCTTTGAGTAGGCAACCCCAGGGCCCTGCGTTTTGATATAATCATTAATATCCATATAATTAGAATCAACAGAACAGCTGTCCCATTCAAGTTCATATTCCGTGGTGGATGGATCGGCGGCCATATTGAATGTACCAGTCAAATTACTATTGTCTGGGCCTCCCGGGTGGCGCAGTGGTCTAGGGCACTGCATCGCAGCGCTAGCTGTGCCACCAGAGACTCTGGGTTTGCGCCCAGGCTCTGTCGCAGCCGGCCGCGACCATGAGGTCCGTGGGGCGACGCACAATTGGCCTAGCGTCGTCCGGGTTAGGGAGGGCTTGGCCGGTAGGGATATCTTTGCCTCCTCGCGCACCAGCGACTCCTATGGCGGGCCGGGCGCAATGCGCGCCAACCAAGGTAGCTAGGTGCACAGTGTTTCCTCCGACACATTGGTGCGGCTGGCTTCCGGGTTGGATGCGTGCTGTGTTAAGAAGCAGTGCGGCTTGGTTGGATTGTGTATCGGAGGACGCATGGCTTTCGACCTTTGTCTCTCCCGAGCCCGTACCGGAGTTGTAGCGATGAGACAAGATAGTAATTACTAACAATTGGATACCACGAAATTGGGGAGAAAAGGGGGTACAATTAAAATAAAATACAACTTTTTAAAAAATTACTATTGTCTGAGGTGCTTTGACCATTCTAGTGATTCCAACTCTATGGTGACATCCATGGTCTCTCTGTGGTCCAGTCCCAGGAGGCCCAGGTGCTGAGGGCCCTGGCAGAGAAGAGGGAGCATGAGAGGGATGTGCTGCTCAAGGCCATGGAAGAAAACAACAACTTCAGCAAAATGGCAGAGGAGAAGCTCACCATGAAGATGGAGCAAATCAAGGAGAACCGGGAGGCCCACCTGGCAGCCATGATGGAACGCCTGCAGGAGAAGGTGAGAGAAGACTGGCCAGTAGTACTGTAGAAGTAGTAATGGAGTAGTAGAACAAGTAGTAGATGTAGTAGTAGTCATAATAATGGAGTACTAGTAGTAGTATTAGTATTAGTATAAGTAGTAGTATTAGTAGTAGCAGTAGTACAGTAGTAGTAGTAGTAGTAGTAATGGAGTAGTAGTAGTAGTATTTGTAGTAGTAGCAGTATTAGTAGTAGTAATGGAGTAGTAGTAGTAGTAGTAGCAGTAGAAGTAGTCGTAGTAATAATGGAGTAGTAGTAG
>NW_024609261.1:0-27500 GCF_018296145.1 Oncorhynchus tshawytscha | reverse complement strand
TCGTAGTAGTAGAAGTAGCAATGGAGTAGTAGTAGTACTAGTAGTAGTACTAGTAGAAGTAGTAATGGAGTAGTAGTGGTAGTACTAGTAGTAGTAGTATTGTAGTGGTAGTAGTATTAGTAGTAGTAGTAGTACTGTAGTAGTATTAATGGAGTTGTAGTAGTAGTAGTAGTAGTAGTAGTAGTAGAAGAGACAATCCAGTTCAGTAGCAGTGAGCTCCCTTCTCCTACTGTAGAGCGTTAGAGAGGTGTAGGTCTTCTCATCCTCATCCCATCTCTCCAGGGTCAGGAGGCAGTCTGAGCACGTTGTCAGGAGAACCTCAGAAACAGGGATGGGGGTCACTGAGGTCCATGTGTTATTGTCATGCAGAGTAAAGTTAGAGTTGATCCTGAAGCATCAGAGTCCTCTGATCCGGAATACTGAAGCCAAAGAAGTCTAAGACCTTTATCCAGGCGGTATTCAGTATTCAGTATGAGCTACCAGTGGTATTACTAGTATGAGTACTGTAGTAATAGTTGTACTGTATTAGTACTACTGTCATAATAGTAGTAGTAGTAGTAGTAGTAGTAGTGTAGTTGTAGTAGTAGTAGAAGTAGTATTAGTAGTAGTAGTAGTATTGAAATAGTAGTAGTAGTACTGTAGAAGTAGTAGTACTGTAGTTGTAGTAGTAGTAGTAGTATTGAAATAGTACTAGTAGTACTGTAGTAGTAGTAGTAGTATTGAAATAGTAGTAGTAGTACTGTAGTTGTAGTAGTAGTAGTATTGAAATTGTAGTAGTAGTAGTAGTAGTACTGCAGTAGCAGTACTAGTTATGTGGTAGGAGTAGCAGCAGCAGTCATTAGTAGAGTAGAACAGTAGTAGTAGTCGTGTGTCAGTAGTAGTGGTAGTAGTTGCAGTAGCAGGTTTAGCAGTACTCCTAGCTACTAGTATAGTAGTAGTGGTATAGGTTTACCAGAATTGGACCCAGAAGCAGACCAGCGAACAAGGTGAGTAGAAAGATGGGGTTATTTATTAATTAAGGAGAACGTGGAGAGTAGATAGTTCCGGGGTGGAGGAACGGGCAGGGAGGTGGGTTGAATGGGAGTGGATAGGCATGATCAATGGATAACAACACACTGGCGCACGAGAAGGAACATGGATTGGGTATGGGTTCCGGCGTGAATGGCGGTAGACCAAAACAAACGGCGGTACGTTTAAAGGCAAGCAAGACGTACAAAACAATAAAACAAAAAAAAACAAACTCTATAAATGGAGGTGGTTCGTGGGCCCAATATGTTGATGCTAACGATCCAGCAGGGAATGGATGTCAGGTCAGAGGTCCCTGCCGCCCCATGTGTTGTAAAACCTTCCGGCTCTAACCACTAGGCTACCCTGCTGCCCCATGTGTTGTAAAACCTTCCTGCTCTAACCACTAGGCTACCCTGCTGCCCCATGTGTTGTAAAACCTTCCTGGCTCTAACCACTAGGCTACCCTGCTGCCCCATGTGTTGTAAAACCTTCCTGCTCTAACCACTAGGCTACCCTGCCACCCCATGTGTTGTAAAACCTTCCGGCTCTAACCACTAGGCTACCCTGCTGCCCCATGTGTTGTAAAACCTTCCTGCTCTAACCACTAGGCTACCCTGCTGCCCCATGTGTTGAAAAACCTTCCTGCTCTAACCACTAGGCTACCCTGCCACCCATGTGTTGTAAAACCCACTCTAACCCATACCCTGCCACCCCATGTGTTGTAAAACCTTCCTGCTCTAACCACTAGGCTACCCTGCTGCCCCATGTGTTGTAAAACCTTCCTGCTCTAACCACTAGGCTACCCTGCTGCCCCATGTGTTGTAAAACCTTCCTGCTCTAACCACTAGGCTACCCTGCTGCCCCATGTGTTGTAAAACCTTCCTGCTCTAACCACTAGGCTACCCTGCTGCCCCATGTGTTGTAAAACCTTCCGCTCTAACCACTAGGCTACCCTGCCACCCCATGTGTTGAAAAACCTTCCTGCTCTAACCACTAGGCTACCCTGCCACCCCATGTGTTGAAAACCTTCCGGCTCTAACCACTAGGCTACCCTGCCACCCCATGTGTTGTAAAACCTTCCGGCTCTAACCACTAGGCTACCCTGGCCCCATGTGTTGTAAAACCTTCCTGCTCTAACCACTAGGCTACCCTGCTGCCCCATGTGTTGAAAACCTTCCGGCTCTAACCATAGGCTACCCTGCTGCCCCATGTGTTGTAAAACCTTCCTGCTCTAACCACTAGGCTACCCTGCTGCCCCATGTGTTGAAAAACCTTCCGCTCTAACCACTAGGCTCTAACCACCCTGCCACCCCATGTGTTGTAAAACCTTCCTGCTCTAACCACTAGGCTACCCTGCCCCCCATGTGTTGTAAAACCTTCCTGCTCTAACCACTAGGCTACCCCTGCCACCCCATGTGTTGTAAAACCTTCCGGCTCTAACCACTAGGCTACCCTGCCACCCCATGTGTTGAAAAACCTTCCGGCTCTAACCACTAGGCTACCCTGCCACCCCATGTGTTGTAAAACCTTCCGGCTCTAACCACTAGGCTACCCTGCCGCCCCATGTGTTGAAAAACCTTCCGGCTCTAACCACTAGGCTACCCTGCCACCCCATGTGTTGTAGTAAAAACCTTCCGGCTCTAACCACTAGGCTACCCTGCCGCCCCATGTGTTGAAAACCTTCCGGCTCTAACCACTAGGCTACCCTGCCACCCCATGTGTTGAAAAACCTTCCGGCTCTAACCACTAGGCTACCCTGCCGCCCCATGTGTTGAAAACCTTCCTGCTCTAACCACTAGGCTACCCTGCCACCCCATGTGTTGTAAAACCTTCCGGCTCTAACCACTAGGCTACCCTGCCACCCCATGTGTTGAAAACCTTCCGGCTCTAACCACTAGGCTACCCTGCCACCCCATGTGTTGAAAAACCTTCCGGCTCTAACCACTAGGCTACCCTGCCACCCCATGTGTTGAAAAACCTTCCTGCTCTAACCACTAGGCTACCCTGCCACCCCATGTGTTGTAAAACCTTCCGGCCTAACCACTCAGGGCTCTAACCACTAAAACCTTGAAAAACCTTTGAGCTGCCACTCTACCCTGCCACCCCATGTGTTGTAAAACCTTCAGGCTCTAACCACTAGGCTACCCTGCCACCCCATGTGTTGAAAAACCTTCCCGGCTCTAACCACTAGGCTACCCTGCTGCCCCATGTGTTGAAAAACCTTCCTGCTCTAACCACTAGGCTACCCTGCTGCCCCATGTGTTGAAGAACCTTCCTGCTCTAACCACTAGGCTACCCTGCTGTCCCATGTGTTGTAAAACCTTTCCGGCTCTAACCACTAGGCTACCCTGCCGCCCCATGTGTTGTAAAACCTTCAGGCTCTAACCACTAGGCTACCCTGCCGCCCCATGTGTTGAAAAACCTTCCAGCTCTAACCACTAGGCTACCCTGCCACCCCATGTGTTGTAAAACCTTCCTGCTCTAACCACTAGGCTACCCTGCAGCCCCATGTGTTGTAAAACTAATTCTCATAATATGTAAATCAGCGTATATTTAAGGTGGTTTTGCCTCATTTTCATATTTACATTTTACAATAAAGAAAACTTGACATACAAAAATATATTGTATTGATGTAAACTTTCAACTGGTAAAGTTTCAGTCTGATGAGAGAAATCCCTATCAGCCTGTGGTGCTTGGGTTGAAGATCAACTGGGCTGGCAGGTAGGATTTAGTTTCTCCCTGTTTCTGGCCCACACTCCAGTACAGTAGGTGGTGGTACTGCACAATAACGTTGGACACCATCTGCTGTTAAACCCCACCAAAGAAGAAGAAGCAGTTGTAGTAGTATTAGTAGTAGTGGTAGTGGTAGTGGTAGTAGTAGTGGTAGTAGTGGTAGTAGTAGTAGTAGTAGTAGTAGTAGTAGTAGTGGTAGTAGTGGTAGTAGTAGTGGTCGTAGTAGTAGTAGTAGTAGTGGTCAGTAGTAGTAGTGGTCGTAGTGGTAGTAGTAGTAGTAGTGGTCGTAGTAGTAGTAGTGGTCGTAGTAGTAGTAGTAGTAGTAGTAGTAGTAGTAGTGGTCGTAGTAGTAGTAGTAGTAGTAGCAGCAGTAGTGGTCGTAGTGGTAGTAATGGTAGTAGTGGTCGTAGTAGTGGTAGTAGTAGTGGTCGTAGTGGTAGTGGTCGTAGTGGTAGTAGTAGTAGTGGTAGTAGTAGTGGTCGTAGTGGTAGTTGTAGTAGTAGTAGTAGTGGTCGTAGTAGTAGTAGTAGTAGTGGTGCAGTAGAGTAGCAGCAGCAGTAGTGGTAGCAGTAGCAGTGGCAGTGGCAGCTTGGTAGCAGCAGTAGTGGTAGTGTAGTAGTGCAGTGGCAGTGCAGCAGAGCAGCAGTGCAGTAGTGGTGGCAGTGGTAGTAGTAGTAGTAGTAGTAGTAGTAGTAGTGGCAGTAGTGGTGGTAGTAGTAGTAGTAGTAGGTGGTAGTAGTAGTAGTAGTAGTAGTAGTAGTAGTAGTAGTGGTGTAGTAGTAGTAGTAGTAGTGGTAGTGGTAGTAGTAGTAGTAGTAGTAGTAGTAGTAGTAGTGAGTGGTAGTAGTAGTAGTAGTGGTAGTAGCAGTAGTAGTAGTAGTAGTGGCAGTGGCAGTAGCAGTAGCAGCAGTAGTTGAGTAAGCAACCAGGAAATGGTTAGATTGTTTTTCACCATTCAGCAGTCCATCTGGGACTTTAGAGCTACTTATGAGGTCTGTGTTTCATGTTGTCTTACCCTGCAGCACAAACTCTCTCTCCGACAAGGCATCAATAATTATCATAGTACATTTTAAGGTAAATTGAATGTATTGATAAAACTCAGCAGTCCAGAGAGAAGTAGTAGTAGTAAAATGTAGCAAGTAATAGCAGTAAAAGTAGTAACAGCAGTAATAGTCAAATTCACAGGTCGTAGTAGTAGTAGTAGTAACCAGCACCAGTTTTAGTTTTTCGTGTAGTAGTGATTAGTAGTAGTAGTAGTAATAGCAGTAGTAGTCATAGTAGTGGTCGTAGTAGTAGTAGTAGTTGAAGAAGAAGAACAACAACAACAAAGTTGAGTAATAAAACCAGGAAATGGTTTCGATTGTTTTTTCACCATTCATTTTTCCATCTGGGATTTTAGAGCTACTTATGAGGTCTGTGATTCATGTTGTCTTACCCTGGCGTGATGTTTTGATAACTGCACAAACTCTCTCCGACAAGGAAACTTTTATCAATAATTATCATCGCACATTTTTTAAGGTAAATTGAATGTATTGATAAAACTCACCTTGTCCGAGAGAGAATGACACGACTATCAAAATGTAAGGTAAGCAAAACACAAAACAAACAACTAACTCTAATTGTAGGTCAAATTCATAGTGTGAAAAATGAATTGTTGTAAAAACCATTGGAACCATTTTTACGTTTTTCTGGGCATAATGACGCGTCCACGGTGTCAGGATTTATGGCTGATGTAACATCGTCAACTCTGTTATGGTCAACCTTGTTATGGTCAACCCTGTTACGGTCAACCCTGTTACGGTCGACCCTGTTATGGTCAACCCTGGTACGGTCAACCCTGTTATGGTCAACCCTGTTATGGTCAACCCTGTTATGGTCAACCCTGTTACGGTCAACCCTGTTACGGTCAACCCTGTTATGGTCAACCCTGTTATGGTCAACCCTGTTATGGTCAACCCTGTTGTAGTCAACCCTGTTATGGTCAACCCTGTTAAGGTCAGCCCTGTTGTGGTCAACCCTGTTGTAGTCAACCGTGTTGTAGTCAACCTTGTTATGGTCAACCCTGTGTATGGTCAACCCTGTTATGGTCAACCCTGTTATGGTGGTCAAGCCTATTATGGTCAACCCCTGTTATGGTCAACCCTGTTATGGTCAACCCTGTTAACCCTGTTATGGTCAACCCTGTTATGGTCGACCATGTTATGGTCGACCCTGTTATGGTCAACCCTGTTATGGTCAAGTCTGTTATGGTCAACCATGTTATGGTCAAACCTGTTACGGTCAAACCTGTTACGGTCAACCCTGTTACGGTCAAACCTGTTACGGTCAACCCTGCTACGGTCAACCCTGCTATGGTCAACCCTGTTATGGTCAACCATGTTATGGTCAACCCTGTTATGGTGTTATGGTCGACCCTGTTATGGTCAACCATGTTATGGTCAACCCTGTTATGGTGTTATGGTCAACCCTGTTATGGTCAATCCTGTTATGGTCAAGTCTGTTATGGTCAACCATGTTATGGTCAACCCTGTTATGGTGTTATAGTCAACCCTGTTATGGTCAACCCTGTTATACTCAACCATGTTATAGTCAACCATGTTATGGTCAACCCTGTTATGGTCAACCCTGATATGGTCAAGTATGTTATGGTCAACCCTGTTATAGTCAACCCTGTTATGGTCAACCCTGTTATGGTGTAATTGTCAACCCTGTTATGGTCAACCCTGTTATGGTAAACCATGTTATGGTCAACCCTGTTATGGTCAACCCTGTTATAGTCAACCCTGTTGTGGTCAACCCTGTTATGGTCAACCCTGTTATGGTCAACCCTGTTATGGTCAACCCTGTTATGGGGTCAACCCTGTTGTTATGGTCAACCCTGTTATGGTCAACCCTGTTATGGTCAACCCTGTTATGGTCAACCCTGTTATAGTCAACCCTGTTATGGTCAACCCTGGTCTGTTATGGTCAACCCTGTTATGGTCAACCCTGTTATGGTCAACCATGTTATGGTCAACCCTGTTATGGTCAACCCAACCATGTTATGGTCAACCCTGTTATGGTCAACCCTGTTATGGTCAACCCTGTTATGGTCAACTATGTTATGGTCAACCCTGTTATGGTCAACCCTGTTATGGTCAACCCTGTTATGGTCAACCCTGTTATGGTCAACCCTGTTATGGTCAACCCTGTTATGGTCAACCCTGTTATGGTCAACCCTGTTATGGTCAACCCTGTTATGGTCAACTATATTATGGTCAACCCTGTTATGGTCAACCCTGTTATGGTCAACCCTGTTATGGTCAACCCTGTTATGGTCAACCCTGTTATGGTCAACCCTGTTATGGTCAACCCTGTTATGGTCAACTCTGTTATGGTCAACCCTGTTATGGTCAACCCTGTTATGGTCAACCCTGTTATGGTCAACCCTGTTATGGTCAACCCTGTTATGGTCAACCCTGTTATGGTCAACTATGTTATGGTCAACCCTGTTATGGTCAACTCTGTTATGGTCAACCCTGTTATGGTCAACTCTGTTATGGTCAACCCTGTTATGGTCAACTCTGTTATGGTGAACCCTGTTATGGTCAACTTTGTTATGGTCAACCCTGTTATGGTCAACTCTGTTATGGTCAACCCTGTTATGGTCAACTCTGTTATGGTCAACCATGTTAATTTATTTGTCATTTAATAGGCACCATAGACATTTATTTAACCTCTTGAGATGGAAAACATGTTTATTAAACTGAACATCAACACTTCATGACATAATGTTAAAATTAGGTGAAATCACAAGTTTCACTCCCCACAAGGGACTAATGTTGTGGAACATCACCTGTGATCTGCTCATATCATGAATGTGAAGGTCAGTTTGTAGCCTACTTTGCAGTTACATAATGGCTGTTGAAGTTATGGCTCACATTTCTTGGCAACATTAGAAGTCAGATAAATGTGCTGATTGGAAGGAAATAATTAATATTAATGTAAAAAAACAACATTTCCCTAATTTTAAGGTCAACCCTGTTACGTGAAGTGAACCACAGATTATTGTACATTATATTAACCAGTAGGGCTGTACATTTTAAATAAAGGTTCAGAGTGAATTTCAGTGCCCCTCTGGCACAATCCCTAGACAGAGGACTGGGTGTCTTTTACTGGTTTAAAGCTCATTTCCTGTAATTCTAACTATTTTTTTACACGGTTTAGGCCAATCACCAGAGTGGAAAATTAGGTGTATTCAGGGTGCTTTGAACATTAAATGAACACTCATAATTCAATTGTTACTGTGAGATTTTGTGGGGATGAAATGTAAAGTTTGCTAGTATTTATGAGACATACTTTTGAGGTGTTTTTGACACTTTATTCAGACAGTAATGAGATGGGAGACGGACAAATGCTAGAAACAGTGGGGAGGTTGGAAGCAGGGATGGATCTCTGTTCTCAGGTGGAAAGTTGTATGAGACGTACCAGGAAGTGTCTCCACTACACCAAGGCTCTGCACAGGAAATCAGACACGTACCAGGAAGTGTCTCCACTACACCAAGGCTCTGCACAGGAAATCAGACACGTACCAGGAAGTGTCACCACTACACCAAGGCTCTGCACAGGAAATCAGACATGTACCAGGAAGTGTCACCACTACACCAAGGCTCTGCACAGGAAATCAGACATGTACCAGGAAGTGTCACCACTACACCAAGGCTCTGCACAGGAAATCAGACACGTACCAGGAAGTGTCACCACTACACCAAGGCTCTGCACAGGAAATCAGACACGTACCAGGAAGTGTCAGACACGTACCAGGAAGTGTCACCACGACCTCTGCACAGGAAATCAGACACGTACCAGGAAGTGTCACCACGACCACTCAGACACCAAAGGCTCTGCACAGGAAATCATCATATTACCATGGCAGAGTTCAGTCTGCTTGTCCACAGACTGCTTTCAGGTAACATCATTTAATATTTTGTCATTTGGGCGAAGTGTCTAAAACAGGGCTGGAAGAACATCCTGCTCTCCAGGAAATCAGACCTGTTTCCCAGGTGTTTGAATATTTTCTTGTTATAAATATTAATTTCAAAAAATCATCCATCCTTCAAGAAAAATCGAATGATGTTACATGGAAACAGAGGGAGGTGCAGGAATCAGGAACACCTTACCACTGCTCTGGCATCAGGAAATCCCAACACCTTACCACTGCTACACCTGGTATCAGCAGAGTCCCAACACCTTACCACTGCTACACCTGTTATCAGCAGAGTCCCAACACCTTACCACTGCTACACCTGGTTATCACGCAGAAGTCCCAACACCTTACCACTGCTAATGGTTGATGGCAGTGGGGACCTGACACCTTACCACTGCTCACCTGGTTATCAGCAGTCCACAGACTGCTACACCTGGTTATCAGCAGATAAACATTTAATACTTTGTCATTTGGGCAGAGTCCCATCTGTCCACTGCTAAACCTGGGCTATCAGCAAGAACATCCACTGCTCTCCTGGTTAGGGTTGGCCTCCACTGACCTGGTTATCAGCAGGTGTCCCAATATTTTACCACTGCTATAAATGGTTAATTTCAGCAGAGTCCCATCACCTCCACTGCTAACCTGGATAAAGAGTCCCAACACCTTACCACTGAACAGATGTCCCAACATGTTACCACTGCTAACCTGACTATCAGCAGAATCCCAACACCTTACCACTGCTACACCTGGTTATCAGCAGAGTCCCAACACCTTACCACTGCTACACCTGGTTATCAGCAGAGTCCCAACACCTTACCACTGCTACACCTGAATCAGCAGAGTCCCAACACCTTACCACTGCTACACCTGGTTATCAGCAGAGTCCCAACACCTTACCACTGCTACACCTGGTTATCAGCAGAGTCCCAACACCTTACCACTGCTACACCTGGTTATCAGCAGAGTCCCAACACCTTACCACTGCTACACCTGGTTATCAGCAGAGTCCCAACACCTTACCACTGCTACACCTGGCTATCAGCAGAGTCCCAACACCTTACCACTGCTACACCTGGCTATCAGCGGAGTCTTGTCTGGCAGCGAAACAGGTCATTCAGCCTCATTTACTGCCTTTAAAAAAAACATATCTGATATGGCTTAAACAAATGTGGTTTCTAATGACAATTGAGATGTACAATCTATGGCATAAGGGGACCACAAGCGGATAAGAGGCAATCTGTCATTTTGCTTAAGACATTAATGAGCGAGCTAGGACGGACGTAGTCACTATAATTATTTGTTTTGCATTTTTAAATGTACAGCGACAGAATTCACAATGTGGGCCGTTCTTACAGTGTTCTCCCTGCACACCAAGTCAGAACAGTAGGATAAATAACGGGGGCATATAAGCAGACAATGAAAGCTCTTACAATATTCAATGATTACATTTCTCTAAAACAGATTATATGCTACATGTGCACCACCAAGTCAGAACAGTAGGTGAAATTAAGAGGGGTAAAAAGACTGAATTATTAGGGTGAGGCACATGGGCTACTAACATCTTACTACACAACATACACTTAGTATTACTTTCTTAGCTACGGTATACATATCTCCCTGGCATATTACAATATTTATGCAGCAGCATAGAAAACAGTTGTTAAATTTGCTATTTCCAACTCGTTGTGTTTATGTCCAATGGCCGATGGGCACCGATATGTTTTGTCTATTATTTCTCATCATATGATTTGCCAGTAGATTTTGACTTGATTCATGATGATGACTGTCTAGCTTGCTAGCTAAGATTCTGAAGGTATGATGTTGACATGATCAGTCCAAACAAAGCTACTGTACATATGTGATTTGACGTCATTTTATCTGTGGCCAATGACTTTGAGCCTTCTTGGATGGGCATTTCTAATGTAACTCTATGGCAACACCCAAGGGGCTAGAATTCTCGAGGTCTCCCCTTAGACTTGGAGGTGACGTAGTTTCACCAATGGGTGACAGAACACTGAGTCAATCAAGGCGCAACGCTTGTATTTTCTGCTGGCTTGCCCCACCACCACTAAAAAGCACTGAGCTGGGCTGAAACACCTGCTTTTTGTGAGTTGCCTTACTCAAGAAATCAAACAAGCAACCATGTTTCTATAGAGCTTTATTAATTCAATGATACATATATTATAAAAAATTACATTGTTTGCAAACTGATATGTGTCACATATTAATGCCAAAATAACATGCAAAACAAGCAAGCCACCATTTTTGGGTGGGATTTGATTTATGTTGGTAAAGATTTGGGGCTCATAACAGCTCCACCTGCCCTGAATCACTGCACCCATAAGTGATTCGTTGAGAGCCCTGCAATAATGAGGCTGGTCGACCCCACACTCTTGAGTGTTGGGCCAAGAGCTCTGACATACAGAAACCAACAGAGGTCTCATATAGTAAACCTATTAATGCTTAGTCATGGCTGGTTCCACCACAACTGACTCAATGTGTCGAACCAACACATATCTAGTGGATGAGGTGGCCAACTAGTCAGAATCCTCTGTGTTCTCTTACGAGACCCAAGAACTGTTGGTTCTTAGAATAGAGGATGAGGAGAGACTTTGTTCGGAACAGACAAGATGTGCACAGCCGTGGTGAATTAGGTACAGAGTTATGTGAAAACAGCCATTTACACAACCAGAGTAACACGAGATGTGGACAGCCGTGGTGAATTACGTACGGATTTATGTGAAAACAACAATTTATGCAACCAGAGTAACACGATTGTACACACCTATCATTTAAAGTAATGCAACTACACATTTTTCATACCAAACACCCTGGATAGAGAGGTTTACACACTAGAGAGATATTCATACCAAACACCCTGGATAGAGAGGTTAACACTCTAGAAAGATATTCATACCAAACACCCTGGATAGAGAGGTTTACACACTAGAGAGATATTCATACCAAACACCCTGGATAGAGAGGTTTACACACTAGAGAAACACCCTGATATTCATAGAGAGATATTCCAAACACCCTGGATAGAGAGGTTTACACACTAGAGAGATATTCATACCAAACACCCTGGATAGAGAGGTTTACACACTAGAGAGATATTCATACCAAACACCCTGGATAGAGAGGTTTACACACTAGAGAGATATTCATACCAAACACCCTGGATAGAGAGGTTTACACACTAGAGAGATATTCATACCAAACACCCTGGATAGAGACACACTAGAGTATTCATACCAAACACCCTGGATAGAGAGGTTTACACACTAGAGAGATATTCATACCAAACACCCTGGATAGAGAGGTTTACACACTAGAGAGATATTCATACCAGATTTACACACTAGAGAGATATTCATACCAAACACCCTGGATAGAGAGGTTTACACACTAGAGAGATATTCTACATTGCTGCTCCAGTGTGTCTTACGAAACATGACCCTGATTAGAGTGAAACATCATGTTGTTTTTGACACAGGGACACTGAGGAGTCTTCATACCAAACCCTAAACCCTGGATAGAGGGGCTCAGTGAATGTGGTGGTGAATGTGTACAGGTGGGTCAGTGTGTCAGAGGAGACTCTGTAGAAGGACAAAGTGCCGGCTGGCCAGTCCAGATACACTCCTACTCTGTGGAAGCTGGAGGGGCGGACGTCTATGGCAATGGGATTATTATTGTGAATGGCAATGTAACTGTTGTCATAGCAGAAAAGAGTCCAGGACGTGTCATTGTATCCAAGACAAAAGTCATTAGCCCTTCCTTTCCTGCTGATTCCTTTATATGTCACTCCTATATCAACCCTTCTCCCACTCCACTCTACCTCCCAGTAACAGCGCCCAGTCAGACCCTCTCTACACAGCACCTGTTCATAGTTCTCAAATCTCTCTGGGTCATCAGGATACGGCTGCTCCTCTGACCTCAGTGTCACTTTTCTGTTCTCCTCAGACAGAGAGAGGAGTCGGTATACTGTGTTTGGGTCCAATGTGAGATCACAGACATCTGATGGATGAAACCAGACACAATATTAGAAATCATCATCATTCACATTAGAATGTTAACTCACTTTTCACTAATTCATTTAATGTAGATGTTTCTAGGTATCAAAAGGAGAAGTTAAGGTAACTTGAGACTTGTTGAATGATCATATGTTATACTGTATGGTAATATAAAACACACTTATTCCCATTAATTTCACACACACACACACACACACACACACACACAGACACACACACACACACACACACACACACACACACACACACACACACACAAAAACACACACACACACACACACACACACACACACACACACACACACTGCCAAAGCAACTCTTTGTAAACTTTGGTGTCCCTGATTTCTGCTTCTGTAGAACTACAGCTGATATTTAATATGACCAAGTCAGTAATGATGGTGGTCTTTGACTTTGACTTAACTTGAATTAAGACTTATTCTTAGTCATATTCTTCACAGCAGTCAACACTCACATTTTCTAAGCCCAGGTTTCATTGTGTACTCTCCACCATGTTCCACACTGTAGCGGTAAGCAGAAGAACAGACAGTCATTGAGGGATACACACACCACATACACACACACACACACACACACACACACACACACACACACACAGTCAGGATATAACTTTGTCCAAGTGGTGGTCAGAATGTTTGTCTTAACTAGCCTGATAAGTCAAACATGTCTGATATGAACATTGACATAAACCCTCTACATACTTGAGTTTCTCCAGTCTGCAGTGTGGATCCTCCAGTACAGCAGAGAGCAGTTTGACTCCTGAGTCTCCTGGGTGATTGTAGCTCAGGTCCAGCTCTCTCAGGTGTGAGGGGTTTGACCTCAGAGCTGAGACCAGAGAAGCACAGCCTTCCTCTGTGACTAGACAGCGTGACAGCCTGCAAAGAGTCAAATCATATTAAAATCACCTACTATTTGAAGAAGTCATAAGTATTCTGACAAATGTACTTATTGTGTATTACAGTTTTTTTCGATTGCTAAACGACAGTGGACACAACTGGAGTCACATGTGCAAAACTCTAACTACAGTCTGCACAGCAGCAGTTCATGTGGACCAAACTCTAGTTCGTTTTTCATTGCTTGAACACAGTTTTCAAAACTCTACACACTTATCCCATGACTTTAACTACAACCTGCACAACACTGTGGATTTACAGCACTTTGTTCAAATGCTAACACACTGCTGTCAAAACTGTGAACCACACATTCAAAACGGAATAGATTTCAGCCTTGTGCCTTTCAAACACTGCTGATTGCAATTTCAGCTGAAAGGCTAAGCAGGTGTCTTGTTTTAGACTTGTTAGTGAACACACACACATATTACAGTATATGTAGGTAGAGCTCAGAAAGACTCATTTTGGAAATGGAACAAGGAAGATGGGTTCGTGGAGGGAGAAGGGTGGCAGGGAGAGGGCGGATGCTTGGAGGAAGACAAAGAAGACAAAGAGCTGTTATTTCAGATGAAATAAGGGCTACACTTATAGACCATGTCGTGAACCATGGTCTCTCATTGAGAGAGGCAGGGTTGAGGGTGCAACCCAATCTGCAAAGATCCACAGTGGCACCTGTAATGCGAATTTTCCATCATGCAAACAGGTGAGAGTTACATCCTTACAGTAAATGAAAACATTACAGGAATCTATTTTGTATTGCAATTATAGAATATTTACACAGATATATATTACAGTAAGTTTGACTGTAAAATATATTTTTACAACAGGACCCAAAGGCTGCCCCCAACAGGGGGAAGAGGAAAAATATTTTCAGATGCGCAGGAAAATGCTATTGTTGACATGGTTGTTGTCAACAATGCAATAAAACTGCGGGAGATTCAAGATAGAGTGCTGGCTGATAATGATATATTTGAAAATGTTAATTCTGTCAGCACAACAACTATTGCTCGAGTCCTAAAGAAACACCAAGTTACAATGAAACAGTTATACACTGTACCGTTCGAGAGAAACAGTGAACGGGTAAAAGAGCAAAGATACCAATATGTCCAGGTAAGACGTCTGAGGTTACGTACACAGCTATACAAAATATTTACAGTAAAAAAAAAACACTAGCATTTCTACAGTAAAACTGTGCACTTACTGTTTTTCAGAGAGTAATGGAGGTGGAAGCACTGGAAAGACCACATTCATTTGTATTTATCGATGAAGCTGGATTTAACCTTGCCAAAACACGGCGCAGAGGAAGGAATGTTATAGGTCAAAGGGCCACTGTGGAGGTTCCAGGCCAAAGGGGGGGAAATATCACCATGTGCTGCAATGGCCAATGATGGTTTGCTTTTCAACACACCACTCATTGGCCCATACAACACAGAAAGGCTTATAGCTTTCCTAGAACAGCTCTATGCTCAGCTAGTGCCAGCAGAACAGGGGAGTCAGTAAGAAACCCCCAAGTTTTTGTCATAGTTTGCGATAATGTTGCTTTTCACCACTCTGCAGCTGTCACAGATTGGTTTGCAGCACATCACAGATTTATGGTTTTGTACCTGCCTGCATATTCACCCTTCCTCAACCCAATAGAGGAGTTTTTCTCTGCCTGGAGGTGGAAAGTGTTTGGTCACCACCCACATGACCAAATGTCTCTTTTGGAAGCCATGCGTGCCGGATGTGAGGACACGAGTCCAGAGGACTGCCAGGGATGGATAAGGCACTCCAGAAGGTTCTTCCCCAGGTGCATGGCAAGAGAAAACATTAGATGTGATGTTGAAGAAAACCTGTGGCCTGATGCTAGAGAGAGGCAGGATTAGCCCCTCAATTATTTGTTCGAATTACAGTATGTACTTTTAGTTTCTACCTTTTTTTCTCATTACTGTAATTACGTAAATTACTACAGACTATTGAAGCAAACTGCTAATTTTCATTTACCTTAAATAATTGTTATGTTCTAAAAATTTTAATAAATCATGTGAAAGAATGTCACTCTTTTCTTTGAAGAAAATATTACTTTGTATGAAGTCACTGAAATTGTTCAAACTGTAAAGATGAAAAGTTTGTATTGTCTGTATTGATGTTTGATGCTAGTGTTTTTACTCTCAGTGTGTTCTGAGTGACAGTGTGTGTTATCTCAGTGAGGGTTGTGCATAGTGTTTGGCTGCACTGAGCGTGTTTTGAGCCATGTGTTAAGAGTTGTGTTGCTTGGAATGAGTTTTGCAGGTGATGTGAACTGTTTAGCTCAGGTGACTGTTGGTAGTGCAGACTGTAGTTAGAGTTTTGCACATGTGACTCCAGTTGTGCCCACTGTCGTTTAGCAATCGAAAAAAACTGTAAAGTTGAATATTTGGTCTTAACCTCGTAAGTTGCATTTGCAGTTTGTTTTGGCTGTGTTTTGGGTTGTGTTTTGGCCAATATTAAAATGGTGGATGATGACTGGAGTAATCTTCTGTCTAATCAAATCAAATCAAATCAAATTTTATTTGTCACATACACATGGTTAGCAGATGTTAATGCGAGTGTAGCGAAATGCTTGTGCTTCTAGTTCCGACAATGCAGTAATAACGAACAAGTAATCTAACTAACAATTCCAAACAAACTACTGTCTTATCCACAGTGTAAGGGGATAAAGAATATGTACATAAGGATATATGAATGAGTGATGGTACAGAGCAGCATAGGCAAGATACAGTAGCTGATATCGAGTACAGTATATACATATGAGATGAGTATGTAAACCAAGTGGCATAGTTAAAGTGGCTAGTGATACATGTATTACATAAGGATGCAGTCGATGATATAGAGTACAGTATCTACGTATGCATATGAGATGAATAATGTAGGGTAAGTAACATTATATAAGGTAGCATTGTTTAAAGTGGCTAGTGATATATTTACATCATTTCCCATCAATTCCCATTATTAAAGTGGCTGGAGTAGAGTCAGTGTCATTGACAGTGTGTTGGCAGTAGCCACTCAATGTTAGTGGTGGCTGTTTAACAGTCTGATGGCCTTGAGATAGAAGCTGTTTTTCAGTCTCTCGGTCCCAGCTTTGATGCACCTGTACTGACCTCGCCTTCTGGATGACAGCGGGGTGAACAGGCAGTGGCTCGGGTGGTTGATGTCCTTGATGATCTTTATGGCCTTCCTGTAGCATCGGGTGGTGTAGGTGTCCTGGAGGGCAGGTAGTTTGCCCCCCCCCGGTGATGCGTTGTGCAGACCTCACTACCCTCTGGAGAGCCTTACCGTTGAGGGCGGTGCAGTTGCCATACCAGGCGGTGATACAGCCCGCCAGGATGCTCTCGATTGTGCATCTGTAGAAGTTTGTGAGTGCTTTTGGTGACAAGCCGAATTTCTTCAGCCTCCTGAGGTTGAAGAGGCGCTGCTGCGCCTTCCTCACGATGCTGTCTGTGTGAGTGGACCAATTCAGTTTGTCTGTGATGTGTATGCCGAGGAACTTAAAACTTGCTACCCTCTCCACTACTGTTCCATCGATGTGGATGGGGGTGTTCCCTCTGCTGTTTCCTGAAGTCCACAATCATCTCCTTAGTTTTGTTGACGTTGAGTGTGAGGTTATTTTCCTGACACCACACTCCGAGGGCCCTCACCTCCTCCCTGTAGGCCGTCTCGTCGTTGTTGGTAATCAAGCCTACCACTGTTGTGTCGTCCGCAAACTTGATGATTGAGTTGGAGGCGTGCATGGCCACGCAGTCGTGGGTGAACAGGGAGTACAGGAGAGGGCTCAGAACGCACCCTTGTGGGGCCCCAGTGTTGAGGATCAGCGGGGAGGAGATGTTGTTGCCTACCCTCACCACCTGGGGGCGGCCCGTCAGGAAGTCCAGAACCCAGTTGCACAGGGCGGGGTCGAGACCCAGGGTCTCGAGCTTGATGACGAGCTTGGAGGGTACTATGGTGTTGAATGCCGAGCTGTAGTCGATGAACGGCATTCTCACATAGGTATTCCTCTTGTCCAGATGGGTTAGGGCAGTGTGCAGTGTGGTTGAGATTGCATCGTCTGTGGACCTATTTGGGCGGTAAGCAAATTGGAGTTGGTCAAGTGTGTCAGGTAGGGTGGAGGTGATATGGTCCTTGACTAGTCTCTCAAAGCATTTCATGATGACGGATGTGAGTGCTACGGGGCGGTAGTCGTTTAGCTCAGTTACCTTAGCTTTCTTGGGAACAGGAACAATGGTGGCCCTCTTGAAGCATGTGGGAACAGCAGACTGGTATAGGGATTGATTGAATATGTCCGTAAACACACCGGCCAGCTGGTCTGCGCATGCTCTGAGGGCGCGGCTGGGGATGCCGTCTGGGCCTGCAGCCTTGCGAGGGTTAACACGTTTAAATGTCTTACTCACTTGGCTGCAGTGAAGGAGAGACCGCATGTTTTCGTTGCAGGCCGTGTCAGTGGCACTGTATTGTCCTCAAAGCGGGCAAAAAGTTATTTAGTCTGCCTGGGAGCAAGACATCCTGGTCCGTGACTGGGCTGGGTTTCTTCCTGTAGTCCGTGATTGACTGTAGACCCTGCCACATGCCTCTTGTGTCTCAGCCGTTGAATTGAGATTCTACTTTGTCTCTGTACTGTCGCTTAGCTTGTTTGATAGCCTTGCGGAGGGAATAGCTGCACTGTTTGTATTCAGTCATGTTACCAGACACCTTGCCCTGATTAAAAGCAGTGGTTCGTGCCTTCAGTTTCACACGAATGCTGCCATCAATCCAAGGTTTCTGGTTAGGGAATGTTTTAATCGTTGCTATGGGAACGACATCTTCAACGCACGTTCTAATGAACTCGCACACCGAATCAGCGTATTCGTCAATGTTGTTGTCTGACGCAATACGAAACATCTCCCAGTCCACGTGATGGAAGCAGTCTTGGAGTGTGGAGTCAGCTTGGTCGGACCAGCGTTGGACAGACCTCAGCGTGGGAGCTTCTTGTTTTAGTTTCTGTCTGTAGGCAGGGATCAACAAAATGGAGTCGTGGTCAGCTTTTCCGAAAGGGGGGCGGGGCAGGGCCTTTTATGCGTCGTGGAAGTTAGAGTAACAATGATCCAGGGTCTTTCCACCCCTGGTTGCGCAATCGATATGCTGATAAAATTTAGGGAGTCTTGTTTTCAGATTAGCCTTGTTAAAATCCCCAGCTACAATGAATGCAGCCTCCGGATAAATAGTTTCCAGTTTGCAGAGAGTTAAATAAAGTTCGTTCAGAGCCATCGATTTGTCTGCTTGGGGGGATATATACGGCTGTGATTATAATCGAAGAGAATTCTCTTGGTAGATAATGCGGTCTACATTTGATTGTGAGGAATTCTAAATCAGGTGAACAGAAGGATTTGAGTTCCTGTATGTTTCTGTCATCACACCATGTCACGTTAGTCATAAGGCATACGCCCCCGCCCCTCTTCTTACCAGAAAGATGTTCGTTTCTGTCCGCGCGATGCGTGGAGAAACCCGCTGGCTGCACCGCTTCGGATAGCGTCTCTCCGGTTAGCCATGCTTCCGTGAAGCAGAGAACGTTGCAGTCTCTGATGTCCCTCTGGAATGCTACCCTTGCTCGGATTTCATCAACCTTGTTGTCAAGAGACTGGACATTGGCGAGAAGAATGCTAGGGAGTGGTGCACGATGTGCCCGTCTCCGGAGTCTGACCAGAAGACCGCTTCGTTTCCCTCTTTTTCTGAGTCGTTTTTTTGGGTCGCTGCATGTAATCCACTCCGTTACACTGGTTGTAAGGCAGAACACAGGATCCGCATCGCGAAAAACATATTCTTGGTCGTACTGATGGTGAGTTGACGCTGATCTTATATTCAGTAGTTCTTCTCGGCTGTATGTAATGAAACCTAAGATGACCTGGGGTACTAGTGTAAGAAATAACACGTAAGAAAACAAAAAACTGCATAGTTTCCTAGGAACGCGAAGCGAGGCGGCCATCTCTGTCGGCGCCGGCGCCGAAAGCTCTAGAGTAGATAACATGTTTCTAAACAATCATAAATTAATATTGATGATGTCAGAATTAATACAAATCATAAATCAATCATGAATAATAATGAATGAGAAAGTTACAGAGACTACAACAAAACATGCTAACCTCTCACCATTACCAATAACAGAGACTACAACAAAACATGCTAACCTCTCACCATTACCAATAACAGAGGCTACAACAAAACATGCTAACCTCTCACCATTACCAATAACAGAGGCTACAACAAAACATGCTAACCTCTCACCATTACCAATAACAGAGGATACAACAAAACATGCTAACCTCTCACCATTACAAATAACAGAGGATACAACAAAACATGCTAACGTCTCACCATTACCAATAACAGAGGCTACAACAAAACATGCTAACCTCTCACCATTACCAATAACAGAGGCTACAACAAAACATGCTAACCTCTCACCATTACCAATAACAGAGGCTACAACAAAACATGCTAACCTCTCACCAATACCAATAACAGAGGCTACAACAAAACATGCTAACCTCTCACCATTACCAATAACAGAGACTACAACAAAACATGCTAACCTCTCACCATTACCAATAACAGAGACTACAACAACAGGCTAACCTCTCACCATTACCAATAACAGAGGCTACAACAAAACATGCTAACCTCTCACCATTACCAATAACAGACTACAACAAAACATGCTAACCTCTCACCATTACCAATAACAGAGGGTGTTTGATCTTTGTGTCTCTGTAACTTTCTCATTCATCATCATTCAAGACTCATTCATTATTATTCATAATCATGGTAGCATCCACATGAATGTAGAAGTGTTCAGAAACATCTTCTATTCTTACTGACAATACAAGTGAAGTGACTCCAAAATGACAGGACATTATTCACCATTCAGTTTCTATTAGGAAAAATATAATCTAAAACACAACCAAGACAAACTGCTAATTAATTCAACAAGTTAGTAGAATCACAAGCTTGTGATGTAAATCACACAAGTGTGATGTAATCACTGCAGGAATGGAATATGGGACCAAACACTCAACTTTTGACTAAATTAGTTTGTACAATTAAGACTAAACGGTAAAATATATATGTATGAATAGTTTTAAATAAAAGGTGACATTCTGTATTGTAACCTAATATGAAACATTCTATCTCAATTTTTATTTATTTTATTTATTTCACCTTTATTTAACTAGGTAGGCTAGTTGAGAACAAGTTCTCATTTGCAACTGCGACCTGGCCAAGATAAAGCATAGCAATTCGACACAGACAACAACACATGGAATAAACAAAATATACAGTCAATAACACAGTCGAACAAAAATAAAAAAAGGTCTACATACAGTGAGTGTAATTGAGTTAAAATATGGGAGTTAAGGAAATAAATAGGCCATGGTGGTGAAGTAAATTACAATATAGCAATTAAACAGTGGAATGGTAGATGTGCAAAAGATGGATGTGCAAGTAGAGATACTGTGGTGCAAAAGGAGCAAAATAAATAAATAAATAAAGTATGGGGAAGAGGTAGGTAGATAGATGGGATGTAGACAGATGGGCTATGAACAGGTGCAGTGATCTGTGAGCTGCTCTGACAGCTGGTGCTTAAAGCTAATGAGGGAGATATGAGTCTCCAGCTTCAGTGATTTTTGCATATGTATAGTTCGTTCCAGTCAGTGGCAGCAGAGAACTGGAAGGAAAGTCGACCAAAGGAGGAATTGGCTTTGGGGGTGACCAGTGAGATATACCTGCTGGGGCGCGTGCTACGAGTTACAGTGCCTTGCAAAAGTATTTGGCCCCCTTGAACTTTGCGACCTTTTGCCACATTTCAGGCTTCAAACATAAAGATATAAAACTGTATTTGTTTGTGAAGAATCAACAACAAGTGGGACACAATCATGAAGTGGAACGACATTTATTGGATATTTCAAACTTTTTTAACAAATCAAAAACTGAAAAATTGGGCGTGCAAAATTATTCAGCCCCTTTACTTTCAGTGCAGCAAACTTTCTCCAGAAGTTCAGTGAGGATCTCTTAATGATCCAGTGTTGACCTAAATGACTAATGATGATAAATACAATACACCTGTGTGTAATCAAGTCTCTGTATAAATGCACCTGCACTGTGATAGTCTCAGAGGTCCGTTAAAAGCGCAGAGAGCATCATGAAGAACAAGGAACACACCAGGCAGGTCCGAGATACTGTTGTGAAGAAGTTTAAAGCCGGATTTGGATAGAAAAAGATTTCCCAAGCTTTAAACATCCCAAGGAGCACTGTGCAAGCGATAATATTGAAATGGAAGGAGTATCAGACCACTGCAAATCTACCAAGACCTGGCCGTCCCTCTAAACTTTCAGCTCATACAAGGAGAAGACTGATCAGAGATGCAGCCAAGAGGCCCATGATCACTCTGGATGAACTGCAGAGATCTACAGCTGAGGTGGGAGACTCTGTCCATAGGACAACAATCAGTCGTATATTGCACAAATCTGGCCTTTATGGAAGAGTGGCAAGAAGAAAGCCATTTCTTAAAGATATCCATAAAAAGTGTTGTTTAAAGTTTGCCACAAGCCACCTGGGAGACTCACCAAACATGTGGAAGAAGGTGCTCTGGTCAGATGAAACCAAAATTGAACTTTTTGGCAACAATGCAAAACGTTATGTTTGGCGTAAAAGCAACACAGCTCATCACCCTGAACACACCATCCCCACTGTCAAACATGGTGGTGGCAGCATCATGGTTTGGGCCTGCTTTTCTTCAGCAGGGACAGGGAAGATGGTTAAAATTGATGGGAAGATGGATGGAGCCAAATACAGGACCATTCTGGAAGAAAACCTGATGGAGTCTGCAAAAAGACCTGAGACTGGGACGGAGATTTGTCTTCCAACAAGACAATGATCCAAAACATTAAGCAAAATCTACAATGGAATGGTTCAAAAATAAACATATCCAGGTGTTAGAATGGCCAAGTCAAAGTCCAGACCTGAATCCAATCGAGAATCTGTGGAAAGAACTGAAAACTGCTGTTCACAAATGCTCTCCATCCAACCTCACTGAGCTCGAGCTGTTTTGCAAGGAGGAATGGGAAAAAATTTCAGTCTCTCGATGTGCAAAACTGATAGAGACATACCCCAAGCGAGTTACAGCTGTAATCGCAGCAAAACGTGCCGCTACAAAGTATTAACTTAAGGGGGCTGAATAATTTTGCACGCCCAATTTTTCAGTTTTTGATTTGTTAAAAAAGTTTGAAATATCCAATAAATGTCCTTCCACTTCATGATTGTGTCCCACTTGTTGTTTATTCTTCACAAAAAAATACAGTTTTATATCTTTATGTTTGAAGCCTGAATTGTGGCAAAAGGTCGCAAAGTTCAAGGGGGCCGAATACTTTCACAAGGCACTGTATATGCTGCTATGGTGACCAGCGAGCTGAGATAAGGCAGGGGTTTACCTAGCAGAGACTTGTAGATAACCTTGTAGATAACCTTTAGCCAGTGGGATTGGCGACGAGTATGAAGTGAGGGCCAGCCAACGAGAGCGTACAGGTCGCAGTGGTGGGTAGTGTATGGGGATTTGGTGACAAAACGGATGGCACTGTGATAGACTGCATCCAGTTTGTTGAGTAGAGTGTTGGAGGCTATTTTACAGATGTCATGGCCGAAGTCGAGGATCGGTAGGATGGTCAGTTTTACGAGGGTATGTTTGGCAGCATGAGTGAAGGATGCTTTGTTTCAAAATAGAAAGCCGATTCTAGATTTCATTTTGGATTGGATATGCTTAATATGAGTCTGGAAGGAGAGTTTACAGTCTAGCCAGACACCTGGGTATTTGTAGTTATCCATTTGTAGTTATTCTAAGTCAGAGCCGTCCAGAGTAGTGATGCTGGATGGGCGGGCAGGTGCGGGCAATGATCGGTTGAATAGCATGCATTTAGTGTTATTTGCATTTAAGAGCATTTGGAGGCCACAGAAAGAGAGTTGTATGGCATTGAAGCTCATCTGGAGGTTTGTTAATAACAGTGCCCAAAGAAGGGCCAGAAGTATACGGAATGGTGTCGTCTGCGTAGAGGTGGATCAGGGAATACCCAGCAGCAAGAGCGAAATCATTGATGTATACAGAGAAGAAAGTCGGCCTGAGAATTTAACCCTGTGGCACCCCCATAGAGACTGCCAGAGGTCCGAACAACAGGCCCTCCAATTTGACACACTGAGCTCTTTCAGAGAAGTAGTTGGTGAACCAAGCGAAGCAATAATTTGAGAAACCAAGGCTGTTGAGTCTGCCAATAAGAATGTCCTGATTGACAGAGTCGAAAGCCTTGGCCAGGTCGATAAATGCACAGTAATGCACAGTAATGTTTCTTATCGATGGCAGTTATGATATCGTTTAGTACCTTGAGCGTGGCTGATGTGCACCCGTGACCGGCTCGGAAACCAGATTGCACAGAGGAGAAGGTACTGTGGGATTCGAGATGGTCAGTGACCTGTTTGTTAACTTGGCTTTCGAAGACCTCAGAGATGAAGGTTAGGATGGATATAGGTCTGTAGCAGTTTGGAGTGTCTCCCCCTTTGAAGAGGGGGATGAGCGTGGCAGCTTTCCAATCTTTTGGAATCTCAGACGATACAAATGAGAGGTTGAACAGGCTAGTATTAGGGGTTGCAACAATTTTGGTAGATCATTTTAGAAGGAGAGGGTCCAGATTGTCTAGCCCGGCTGATTTGTAGGGGTCCAGATTTTGCAGCTCTTTCAGAATATCAGCTATCTGGATATGGGTGAAGGAGAAATGGTGGGGGCTTGGGCGGGTTGCTGTGGAGGGTGCCGGGCAGTTGACCGGGGTAGGGGTGGCCAGGTGGAAAGCATGGCCAGCCGTAGAGAAATGCTTATTAAAATTCTCAATTATAGTGGATTAGTCGGTTGTAACAGTGTTTCCTAGCCTCAGAGCAGTGGGTAGTTGGGAGGAGGTGCTCTTATTCTCCATGGACTTTACAGTGTCACAGAACTTTTTTGTACTGAAGGATGCAAATTTCTGTTTACAAAAGCTAGCCTTAGCTTTCCTAACTGCCTGTATATGTTGGTTTTGTGCTGGTCAAGGGCAGACAGGTCTGGAGTGAACCAAGTGCTATATCTATTCCTGGTTCTACATTTTTTGAATTGTCATGCCTCTTTAAGATGGTGAGTAAGGCACTTTTAAATAATAACTAGGCATCCTCTACTGTCGGGATCAGGTCAATTAGAAACCCCGGCCAGGTCGATTAGAAAGGCCTGCTCACAGAAGTGTTTTAGGGAGCGTTTGACAGTGATGAGGGGTGGTCTTTTGATCGCAGACCCATTACGGATGCCGACAATGAGGCAGTGATCGCTGAGATCTTGGTTGAAAACAGCAAAGGTGTATTTGGAGGGCGAGTTAGTTAGGATGACAGTTATGAGGGTGCCCGTGTTTACGGATTTGGGGTTACAGTGGGGCAAAAAAGTATTTAGTCAGCCACCAATTGTGCAAGTTCTCCCACTTAAAAAGATGAGAGAGGCCTGTAATTTTCATCATAGGTACAATTCAACTATGACAGACAAAATTAGAAAAAAAATCCAGAAAATCACATTGTAGGATTTTTTATGAAATTATTTGCAAATTATGGTGTAAAATAAGTAGTTGGTCACCTACAAACCAGCAAGATTTCTGTCTCTCACAGACCTGTAACTTTTTTTGCCCCACTGTATATCTGGTAGGTTCATTGATAAATTGTGTGAGATTGATGGCATCAAGCTTAGATTGTAGAATGCCCGGGGTGTTAAGCATGTCCCAGTTTAGGTCACCTAGCAGCAAGAGCTCAGAAGATAGATGGGGGGGGGGCAATCAAATCACATATGGTGTCGAGGGCACAGCTGGGGGCAGAGGGTGGTCTATAGCAGGCGGTAACGGTGAGAGACTTGTTTCTGGAAAGGTTCATTTTTAGAAGTAGAAGCTTGAATTGTTTGGGTACAGACCTGGATAGTAAGACAGAACTCTGCAGGTTATCTTTTCAGTAGATTGCAACACCGCCCCCTTTGGCAGTTCTATCTTGTCTGAAAATGTTATAGTTAGGGATGGAAATGTCAAGGTTTTTGGTGGTCTTCCTAAGCCAGGATTCAGACACGGCTAGGACATCCGGAATGGTGGAGTGTGCTAGGGCAGTGAATAAAACAAACTTAGGGAGGAGGCTAATGTTAACATGCATGAAACCAAGGCTTTTACGGTTGTAGATGTCATCAAAAGAGAGCGCCTGGGGGATGGGAGTGGAGCTAGACACTGCAGAACCTGGATTAACCTCTACATCACCAGAGGAACAGAGGAGGAGTAGGATAAAGGCTAAAGGCTAAGAACTGGATGTCTAGTACGTTCAGAACAGAGAGTAAAAGGAGCAGATTTCTGGGCACGGTGGAATATATCCAACGCATAATGTACAGACAAAGGTATAGTAGGATGTGAATACAGTGGGGGTAAACCTGTGCATATAGTGATAATGAAAGATATATTGCCTCTAGAAATTGCATTTAAACCAGGTGATGTCACTGCGTGTGTGGGAGGGGGAACTAAATTGTTAGCCGAGGCGTGTTGAGCAGTGCTAGAGGCTCTACAGTGAAATAAAACAATAGTTACAAACCAAAACAGCAATGGACAAGGCATGGTGACGTTAGGGAGAGGCATGCATAGCCGGGTGATCATACGAGTCCAGTGCTTCAGGAAACTAGCGGCACAGGGCTAGCAGGCTAACAGAAAGGCCTTAGAGGGATGACGCAACAGAGGAAAGTCTGTTGTGCCACCCTCGTGCAGTTACATCAGTGGACGGATCAGCAGGGCTCCGTGTGGTAAACCAGGCCAGTTGGCAAAATATGTATAGTGGCCAAAGGAATATGTCCGAAGGGCCTCTTAAACCAGCAGCTCAGATGTGCGTCAGATAGCTATCAGGTCGAAGATTAGTGGCTGTGCGTTCAGTTAAGCTGCTATAATTCCAGATGAAAAAAAAGTATATATATTTTTTTTAAAAATAGGTTCAGAGCTTGGAATCAGGAGATATGGAGAAGAATAAGTCCGACTAGCTCTGGTTTGAGTCGCGCTGTACAGACTGGCGAGAGTTGTCCGGGATAAAGGTAGCTGATGACCGTTAGTTGGCTAGTTAGCTGGCTAGTTAGCTGGCTAGTTTATGTTGGAGAGATTCCAGTAATAAAAAGATAAAAGGTAAAGAAAAATCCGTAAGAGAAAAGCAGGTCCACACCACATTGGGTGAGGTGGAGAAAAAGCAGGTCCACACCACATTGGGAGAGGTGGAGAAAAAGCAGGTCCACACCACATTGGGAGAGGTGGAGAAAAAGCAGGTCCACACCACATTGGGAGAGGTGGAGAAAAAGCAGGTCCACACCACATTGGGAGAGGTGGAGAAAAAGCAGGTCCACACCACATTGGGTGAGGTGGAGAAAAAGCAGGTCCACACCACATTGGGAGAGGTGGAGAAAAAGCAGGTCCACACCACATTGGGAGAGGTGGAGAAAAAGCAGGTCCACCACATTGGGAGAGGTGGAGAAAAGCAGGTCCACACCACATTGGGAGAGGTGGAGAAAAAGCAGGTCCACACCACATTGGGAGAGGTGGAGAAAAAGCAGGTCCACCACATTGGGAGAGGTGGAGAAAAAGCAGGTCCACACCACATTGGGTGAGGTGGTTGCAGGAGAGTATTTTGAAGTAAAGGTTTAGAAAAATATAAAAGATATGTTAAGAAAAAGCTACAAAAATATATATACATGGGACACGACAAGACGAAGGACAAAGACGTCTGACTGCTACGCCATCTTGGATCCAA
>NW_024609260.1:77500-129597 GCF_018296145.1 Oncorhynchus tshawytscha | reverse complement strand
TACTTGTTTCTGGTAGATGAGCTCTAATGTTGCAGGTGGATTTTGTCTTCCGTCAATGTAATTGTCTGCTAGATTACAAATCCCCATATATATTATATTTTGTCTTTGATATTTTCCCTGACCCTTCCACCCTCCCTAATTGGAGTAATTTAATGGACAACAACACTTAGGCTTCTACTTACAACACTTAGGTTTCAGCTTATACATACTATATACATACACAGTATATTTGACAATCTTGTTATTTTTAGTCCCACCCTTCAGCTCCTCTCAACCCTCCCTTCTGTCTCTGAACATCATCCAGCTTTGATTTCTATTTGCGTATATTTTTCAACTGTGCTGTGATTTTTCATAGATTGCAAATGAAAGATACATGTTTAGATTAAGTTAAAGTCTTAGTTTCATGGTGGTTATGAGGAGGGTGTGGTCCTGAAACCATTGTTGTGTTCCAGGTGGTTGTCACGAATCCCGCCGAAGATGGTGCCTCTTCCTGTTCGGGCTGCGCTAGGCGGTCGTCGTCGCCGGCCTATTAGCTGCCATCGATTCCCTTTCCTTTTGTTTCTGTTTATTGGGTTTAATTGGGTACACCTGTTTTGAGTTAGTGTTTCTTTGTAGGGAGAAGATCAGTTTCTACCTTATTGATTCACCTGGGTTTCCAGTGGTGTTGGTGGTTCCCTGGCTGGCTATTCACAATCCCCTCATTTCCTGGAAACAAGGGGCTCTTCAGGGGTGGTCAGACGAGTGTTTGGGTAGGTGTATAGGAGTTTCCATCTGTGCCACGACGGTGGAGAGTCCAGACCAGGTTTCCACCGTGCGCATTCCCCCAGAATATGCCGATTTGGCTATCGCTTTTAGTAAGAAGAAAGCGACCAAATTACCACCTCATCGACGGTGGGATTGCGTGATAAACCTCCAGGAGAACGCTGCACTTCCCGGAGTCACGTGTACCCACTGTCACAGGAGGAGACGTTGGCTATGGAGACATATGTCACGGAATCTCTGAGACAGGGGTACATTCAGCCCTCATGTCACCCGTCTCTTCAAGTTTATTTTTTGTGAAGAAAAAGGAGGGAGGTCTGCATCTGTGCATTGATTATCAAGGTCTAAATTCACAGTGGGATTTAGTTATCCGCTACCTCTCATCTCTACGGAGGTGGAATCATTCCACGGAGCACGTTTTTGTACGAAACTGGACCTCAGGAGCGCGTATAATCTGGTGCGTATTCGGGGAGGAGACGAATGGAAAACAGCGTTTAGTACCACATCTGGCCATTATGAGTACCTTGTCATGCCGTATGGGTTGAAAAATCCTCCAGCCGTCTTCCAGTCCTTTGTTGATGAGACTCTCAGGGACTTGCACGGGAAGGGTGTGGTAGTCTATATTGATGACATCTTGATTTATTCTGCCACACGCGCCGCGCATGTCTTGGTGCTCAAGGTACTTGGGCGACTGCTGGAGCATGACCTATACGTCAAGGCTGAGAAATGTGTGTTCTCCAAACCAGCCGTTTCCTTCCTGGGTTATCGCATTTACAGCTCGGGGTGTGACCGCGTTAACGCCGTGCGTAATTGGCCGACTCCGACCACGGTAAAGGAGGTGCAGCGGTTTTTAGGGTTTGCCAATTACTACCGGAGGTTTATCCAGGGTTTTGGCCAAGTAGCGGCGCCCATTACCTCACTGCTGAAGGGGGGTCCGGTGCGTCTGCGGTGTTCGGCAGAGGCTGATGGAGCTTTCAACCAGTTGAAGGCGCTGTTCACTGAAGCTCCCATGTTGGCGCATCCGGACCCTTCGTTAGCATTCATAGTGGAGGTGGATGCGTCCGAGGCTGGGGTTGGAGCCGTGCTGTCTCAGCGCTCGGGCACGCCACCGAAGCTCCGTCCCTGAGCTTTCTTTGCTAAGAAGGTGGGTCCGGCGGAGCGGAACTATGATGTGGGGGACCGGGAGTTACTAGCTATGGTAAAGGCCCTGAAGGTGTGGAGACACTGGCTAGAGGGGGCTAAACACCCTTTCCTCATCTGGACTGACCACCGCAATCTGGAGTATATTCGAGCAGCGAGGAGACTGAATCCATCAGGCTAGGTGGGCCATGTTCTTTACACGCTTTAGATTTACGATCTTATAGACCAGGTTCCCTTAACACTAAGGCCGACACGCTGTCCTGTCTCTATGACACCGAGAACCGGTCCATCGAACCCACTCCCATCCTTCCAGCCTCTCGGCTGGTGGCCCCGGTGGTATGGGAGATGGACGCGGACATCGAGCGGGCGTTTAGGGTTGAACCTGCGCCTACACAGTGTCCGACCGGTCGTAGGTACGTGCAGCTTGGTGTCCGTGATAAATTGATTCGGTAGGCTCACACACTACCGTCTTCGGGTCATCCGGGGATTGATAGGACAGTGCGGGGTCTTAGGGGGAAATACTGGTGGCCCACCTTAGCTAAGGATGTGAAGCTCTATGTCTCTTCCTGTTCGGTATGCGCTCAGAGTAAGGCTCCTAGGCATCTGCCTAGAGGGAAGTTACAACCCCTCCCGGTTCCACAATGGCCATGGTCCCATCTCTCGGTAGATTTCCTTATGGAAAATCTTCCCCCATCTCATGGGAACACTACCGTTCTGGTCGTTGTGGTTCTCTAAGTCTTGCCGTCTCCTCCCATTGCCTGGTCTCCCTATGGCCCTACAGACTGCAGAGGCTCTATTTACCCACGTCTTCCGGCACTACGGGGTTCCAGAGGACATCGTATCTGATCGGGGTCCCCAGTTCACGTCCCGGGTTTGGAAGGCGTTTATGGAGCGTCTGGTGGTCTCGGTCAGCCTTACCTCTGGTTATCACCCCGAAAGTAATGGGCAGGTGGAGAGAGTACACCAGGAAGTGGGTAGGTTTCTGAGGTCGTATTGCCAGGACCGGCCAGGAGAATCGGCGAGGTACATCCCGTGGGCAGAGTTGGCCCAGAACTCACTTCGTCATTCATCCACGAATTTGTCGCCATTCGAATGCGTACTGGGCTACCAGCCGGTCCTGGCTCCGTGGCATCAGAGTCAGACCGAAGCTCCTGCGGTGGAGGAGTGGGTACAGCGCTCTAGAGAGATCTGGCGGGCAGTCCAGGATTCTCTCAGGCAGGCCAGTGAACGGCAGAAGAGAAACGCTGACCGCCACCACAGTGAGGCCCGGGTCTCAGGGTCTGGCTCTCGACCGAAACCTGCCCCTCTGCCTGCCCTGCCGGAAGCTGGGGCCGCAGTGTGTGGGGCCATTTAAAGTTCTGAGGAGGATAAACGAGATGTGTTATAGATTGCAACTTCCCTCTTACTATCGCATTAACCCCTCGTTACATGTGTCTCTCCTCAGGCCGGTGGTAGTTGGTCCCCTACAGGACGGTGAGGTACCGGAGGTCCCTCCACCCCCTCTGGACATTGAGGGGTCCCCGGCGTACACAGTACGAGCTATTCTGGACTCGAGACGCCGGGTGAGGGGCCTGCAGTACCTCGTGGACTGGGAGGGGTACAGTCCGGAGGAGAGGTGCTGGGTACTGGGGAGGGACATTTTAGATCCTTCCCTCTTGAGGGGATTTCCATCGCCTCCACCCGGATCACCCTGCGCCTCGTCCTCCAGGCCCGCTGCGGGAGCCGCGCGTCGGGGGTACTGTCATGAATCTTGCCGAAGATGGTGCCTCTTCCTGTTCGGGCAGTGCTCGGCGGTCATCGTCGCCGGCCTATTAGCTGCCATCGATTCCCTTTCAGTTTGTTTCTGTTTATTGGTTTAATAGGGTACACCTGTTTTGAGTTAGTGTTTGTTTGTAGGCAATTTAAGGGCACTAGGCCCGCTGGGTATTTATGCGGGCCTGTTCTTTGTTATTTGGTTTTGGTGTATTAGTGTGATCTATATTTTTCCGGACAGTTTGAGTCCTTTGTATTTTGGACGGTTTGTTTCATGCGCCCTTGGGTTTTGCATGTCCGTGTCTCCACTGTCTTTGGAATAAAATATCCACGTACGGAATTATCTGCTCTCTGCGCTTGACTCCTCCACTCACCATTCATAGAAGTCGTAACAGTGGCAAAGAGCCAAAAGTCATACACCCAATGTTTGTTTAGGTATGTGTGGTTCTTTTAACAATGTCGGTCATGCATCTTGTTGACATTCATCTAAGGACATCTTGACTTGCATTACAAACCCTCATTATAGAAACATTATCTAAAAAATAATAATGTGACTTATAGGTAGAGAGAACATTCCTTTAAAACTTGTTAGGATATGTGACAGTGTTCGGAAGTTTGGATGACTGAGGTGCCCAAAGTAAGCTACCTGCTACTCAGGCGCAGAAGCTAGGATATGCATATGCATTGTAGTATTGGATAGAAAACACTCTAAAGTTTCTAAAACTGTTAAAATTATGTCTGTGAGTATAACAGAACTGATTGACAGGCGAAAACCCGAGGACACATTTTTATTTCTGTTGACCTGCCAGCCATTTCAAAGTTTAAGCTATTAAAAACAAAGACTTCTGCCTCCCAAATTGCATTTCCTATGGCTTCCACTAGATGTCAAGTCTTTATACATGGTTTCAGGCTTGTTTTAGAAAAACCAACGAGGAATAGTTGTTTATCCTCAGGGAGCTCTATGGCAAAGCTAGTCTCATTGCGCTCGTGGCCAAGGGAGCACGGGGGCGTTCTTTTCCTTCACTATTGAAAATAGTTCGCTCAGTATGAAATATTATTGTTTATTAAATATTAGAGTACCTAATAATGAATTAGAAACGTTGCTTGATTTGTTTGGACAAACTTTACTGGTAACTTTTGGAACTCCTATGTCTGCATTCTGAAAGGGTGGATTACTGAACTCAATGACGCCTATTAAATAGACTATAAGGGATATAAAGAAGGACTTTATCGAACAAAATGACAATTCATTGTGTTCCTGGGACTCTTATGATTGCGATCAGAGGAAGATCTTCAAAGGTAAGTGACTTAATTTGTCTTTTTTTGATTTTTTTTTGATGCCTGTGCTTGTTTGGATAATATGCTGTTGTGGGGCACTGACCTCAGATAATCGAATGCTGTGCTTTTCGCCGTAAAGCCTTTTTGAAATCCTATGATGAAATTCGACGTCATATATGACACTTGTATTATCATGAATGTTTAATATTGCCTTTTATTGTATTTTGGATTTGGCGCTCTGCAATTTCACCGGATGTTGTCGAGGTGGGTAGCTAGCGGAACGCCTGCGCCCAGAAAAAAGTTAAACGCGTCCTGCTACAAGCAGGAAACACGTTAATGGACGAACCTGTTATGCCCTGACCTTAGAGATCCTTTTTATGTATCTACTTTGGTTTGGTCAGGGCGTGAGTTGGGGTGGACATTCTATGTTTTGTGTTTTCTATTTTTTCTATTTCTTTGTGTTTGGCCGGGTATGCTTCTCAATCAGGGACAGCTGTCTATACTGCTGTCTATACAGCTGTCTATACTGTCATACTTAGGTACCCTTTTTCCCACCTGTGTTTTTGGGAAGTTAACTTTGTTTAGGTACTTTGCCTTTGAGCTTCACGGTTTGGTTTGTAGTGTTTATTTTTTTTGTTTGGCGTCATTTTGATTAAATAAAGAAAATGTACGCTCACCACTCTGCACCTTGGTCCTCATCTTTCAACAGCTATGAACCAGAAACATTTTACAAAGTGTATCACCTTCCTCACTTTCCCCTCCTTGTTAATATCTCTCCTATTACCCCTCTTTGTCTCTCCTATTACCCCTCTTGTCTCTCCTCTCACCCCTCTTGTCTCTCCTATTACCCTCTTGTCTCTCCTATTACCCCTCTTGTCTCTCCTCTCACCCTCTTTGTCTCTCTCTCACCCTCTTGTCTCTCCTCTCACCCCCTCTTGTCTCTCCCTCTCACCCTCTTGTCTCCTATTACCCCTCTTGTCTCTCCTATTACCCCTCTTGTCTCTCCTCTCACCCTCTTGTCTCTCCTCTCACCCCTCTTGTCTCTCCTCTTGCCCCTCTTGTCTTTCCTCTTACCCCTCTTGTCTTTCCTCTCACCCCTCTTGTCTTTCCTTTTTGTCTTTCCTCTTACCCTCTTGTCTTTCCTCTTACCTCCCCTCTTGTCTCTCCTCTCACCCCTCTTGTCTCTCCTCTCACCCCTCTTGTCTCTCCCTCTCACCCCTCTTGTCTTTCCTTCTTGCCTCTTGTCTTTCCTCTTACCCTCTTGTCTTTCCTCTCACCTCTTGTCTTTCTCTCACCCCTCTTGTCTCTCCTCTCACCCCTCTTGTCTCTCCCTCACCCCTCTTGTCTCCTATCACCCCTCTTGTCTTTCCTCTCACCCCTTTGTCTCTCCTCTCACTTTGTCTCTCCTCTTGTCTTTGTCTTTCCTCTTACCCCTCTTGTCTTTCCTCTTGTCTTTCCTCTCTTACCCCTCTTGTCTTTTCCTCTTACCCTCTTGTTTCCTCTTACCCTCTTGTCTTTCCTCTCACCCCTCTTGTCTCTCCTCTCACCCCTCTTGTCTTCTCCTCTCACCCCTCTTTGTCTCTCCTTCCCACCCCTCTTGTCTCTCCTATTACCCCTCTTTTGTCTCTCCTCTCACCCCTCTTGCTCCTCCTCTCACCCCTCTTGTCTCTCCTCTCACCCCTCTTGTCTCTCCTCCTCTCACCCTCTTGTCTCTCTCCTCTTACCCCTCTTTGTCTTTCCTCTTTACCCCTCTTGTCTTTCCTCTTACCCTCTTGTCTTTCCTCTTACCCCTCTTGTCTTTCCTCTTACCTCTTGTCTTTCCTCTTACCCCCTCTTGTCTTTCCTCTTTACCCCTCTTGTCTTTCCTCTACCCCTCTTGTCTTTTCCTATCTCCCTTCCTGTCCCTCCTATCCCCTCCCATCACCCCTGTCTCTCTTTATCTTCCCACCTGACCCTGCCATTTTTACACCTTCCTGATTTGGTTGATCCATTTGTAGGTAATTATTTATTAAGTCACACATTGTATTGTGGCTTCCATCAATGTAATTGTCTGCATTCTTTCAAATCCGCCATATATTTTTGCAATTCTTCAGCCTTTCCTGAACCTGTGACCAAAAACAAGCTACATATGGGCAGTACCAAAATAAATGATCTAATGTTTCTGTCTCTTCGCAGCAAAATCTGCAGATCTGGGATGGTATTATCCCTCATATGTATATCGTTCTATTGGTTGAAAAATGTAAATAGAAAAACTCTGTTTTAAATTCAGCGTTGTTTTGTGTATCAGTTCATAAACCATAGGCCATGGAATTGGTACATCGAAAATCTCTTCCCAACTATTTTGCGGTCTATATGGCACAGCTGCCATTTTTTTGGTCCTGAAATTAAACTTGTATACTTTTTTCATTTATCACAATTTTCTTTCACCTATTTTAGTCTTTAATGCAGTGCCAACAGACAAGTTCCTTACTTTTTCCATCCTTCCACATGCCTTTTTCCATCTTTGTGGTAATGCTGCAATTAGTTGGTTGTAATTCTGGGTAGAGCAGACATTTCATATATTTGTGTTAGCTGCATGTGTGACATAACTCCACCACCTATTTATGATATCATTTACAAAGATTATACTTAAATATATATATGTATGATCCTATGACTCAAATATACTAATTGATAAAAAACATTCAATATATATATTGAATGTTTTTTTTTATCAATTAGTATATTTGAGTTTAACCATAATATTTGTTGTATTATTTGCTCTGTCTTTTCAGGTGGATTAAACTGAAATTGCAAACCAACTTTCTATGGCTTGTTAATTTCATTATCGAAATAACCGAAAGTGAGAGGTTGTAATCTGAATAAATGGAAAAAGGTAATTCTTTATCATAGGGTTAGCCATTCTTACTAATCTGCTAGAGAACCAGTTTGGATTTAAGTATAACTTTTTTTATGAAGGAAGCCCTTATTGAGAGGTCAAATTCTATATTATTTAATCTGCAAAAAAAGAAACGTCTCTTTTTCAGGACCATGTCTTTCAAAGATAATTCGTAAAAATCCTAATAACTAAACAGATATTCATTGTAAAGGGTTTAAACACTGTTTCCCATGCATGTTCAATGAACCATAAACAATTAATGAACATGCACCTGTGGAATGGTCATTAAGGCACTAACAGCTTACAGACGATAGGCAATTAAGGTCACAGTTATGAAAACTTAGGACACAAAAGAGGCCTCTCTACTGACTCTGAAAAACACCAAAAGAAAGATGCCCAGGGTCCCTGTTCATCTGTGTGAACGTGCCTTAGGCATGCTGCAAGGAGGCATGAGGACTGCAGATCTGGCCAGGGCAATAAATTGCAATGCCCGTACTGTGAGACGCCTAAGACATTGCTACAGGAAGACATTGCTACCGGTCAACAGGACAGGGTCTATGGGCTGGTCAACAGGACAAGTTCTTCAAGAGAAAACTACAGTAAATATCCACTGATGGACTAAATGACCAAACAACAGTTTGATGAAAGCAATGACTTGAGACGTGGTACTCTAAATGTGCTAAACCAAAAAACACAAATTAAATAAATAATGTATATGGATCGGGACTGCAAAACATCACAGTCGGCTACTTTTAAAAAATCTGCTTAATCTTGTTTTAAATACATATTTCACTACTTTAACAACACACATAGTCAACTTATCATGGACCACACAGCTGGCACTTACCCCTCTTCGACAAGGGAACACATTTTTCCCAGGCTGCCCCTGTCAGGCCACCAGAGCTCAGGACCTCTTTGGGGCCCTCAGCCCACAGGTGCCCTCAGCCAGCCGTGTCTAAAAACCCAGAACCATGATTTAGACCTGGGAGGCCCACTGCTCCACCAGGAGCTAAAGGGAGAAGTACATGTAGGTCCGTATACTGTAAGAACACAGTGGCCTCCATCATTCTTAAATGGAAGAAGTTTGGAACTACCAAGACTCTTCCTAGAATGGGCACTATGACAGAGCTCTAAAATTCCTCTGTGGAGATGGAAGAACTTTCTAGAAGGACAACAGTCTCTGCAGCATTCCACCAATCACACCTTTATGGTAGACTATCCAGACGGAAGCCACTCCTGAGTAAAAGGCACATGACAGCGAGCATGGAGTTTGCCAAAAGGCACCTAAAGACTCTCAGACCATGAGCAACAAAAACTCTGACTCAACTCTATGGCCTAAATGCCAAGCGTCAAATCTAGAGGAAACCTTGCCCCATCCCTACGGTGAAGCATGGTGGTGGCAGCATCATGCCGTGAGAGTGTTTTTCAGTGGGAAGGACTGTGAGACTAGTTAGGATTGAGGAAAAGATGAACGGTGCAAAGTACAGAGATCCATAATGAAAACCTGCTCCAGAGCACTCAGGACCTCAGATTGGGGCGAAGGTTCTATGTCTGTAATAAAGAACCTTTGTGGGGAAAAACTCCTTCTGATTGGCTGGGCCTGACTCCCAAGTGGGTTGGCCTTTGCCCTCCCAGGGCCACCCATGGCAGCGACCCTGCCCAGTCATGTGAAATCCATAGATTAGGTCTAATGAATTTATTTCTGATTTCTGACTGATTTCCTTACATGAGCTATAACTCAATAAAATCTTTGAAATTGCTGCATGTATAGTTAGAAAAGGGAATGAAAAAACTGATATAAATGTCTTCACAGCCTCACCCAACCAACATTCTGAGCTCAAGTGACCAGCTTAACACATCCACTGAGCCCTACCCAGCTTGGACTGAACCATTACTGCAGATATGTTGAGGGTAGGCAACACAACTGGAAGTTCAGATAAATACACTACACAGCTGAAGTCAGAAGTTTACATACACCTTAGCCAAATACATTTAAACTCAGGTTTTCACAATTCCTGACATATAATCTGAGTAAAAATTCCCTGTGTTAGGTCAGTTAGAATCACCACTTTATTTTAAGAACGTGAAATGTCAGAATAATAGCAGAGATAATAATTTATTTCAGCTTTTATTTCTTTCATCACATTCCCAGTGGGGTCATAAATTTGCATACACTCAAATAGTATTTGATAACATTGCCTTTTAAATTGTTTAACTTGGGTAAAACGTTTCGGGTAGCCTTCTACAAGCTTCCCACAATAAATTGAGGTTTGTAGACTTCCTTTGTTTCATCAGACCAGAGGACATTTCTACAAAAAGTACGATCTTTGCCACAAATGTGCAGTCGCAAACCGTAGTCTGGCTTTTTTATGGCAGTTTTGGAGCAGTGGTCTCTTCCTTTCTGAGCGGCCTTTCAGGTTATGTCGATATAGGACTAGTTTTACTGTGGATATAGATACTTTTGCACCTGTTTCCTCCAGCATCTTCACAAGGTCCTTTGCTGTTGTTCTGGGATTGATTTGCACATTTCGCACCAAAGTACATTCATCTCTAGGAGATAGAATGCCTCTCCTACCTGAGCGGTATGATGGCTGCGTGGTCCCATGGTGTTTATACTTGCATACTATTGTTTTTACAAATGAACGTGGTACCTTCAGGCGTTTGGAAATTGCTCCCAAGGATGAACCAGACTTGTGTTCTACAATTTTTTTCTGAAGTCTTGACTGATTTCTTTTGTTTTTCACATAATGTCAAGCAAAGAGGCACTGAGTGTGAAGGTAGGCCTTGAAATTCATCCACAGGTACACCTCCAATTGACTCAAATTATGTCAATTAGCCTATCAGAAGCTTCTAAAGCCATGACATCCTTTTCTGGAATTATCCAAGCTGCAATCCCGTTAACGGGATCGATATGACAACAACCAGTGAAAGTACAAGGCGCCAAATTCAAAAGAACAGAAATGTCATAATTCAAATTCCTCAAACATACATGTAACTTATATCGTTTTCAAGGTAGTCTTGTTGTTAATCCCACCACAGTGTCCGATTTCAAATAGGATTTACGGGGAAAACACCGTAAATGATTATGTTAGGTCACCAACAACTCAGAGAAATACACAGCCAATTTTTCCAGCCAAAGAGAGAGAGAAAAAAAGCACAAATAGAGATAAAATTATTCACTAACCTCTGATAATCTTCATCAGATGACACTCATAGGACTTTATGTTACACAATACATGTATGTTGTGTTTGATAAAGTTCGTATTTATATCAAAACATCTGAGTTTACATTGGCGCGTTACATTCACTAGTTCCAGAAACATCCAGTGATTTTGTATAGCCACATCGATTCAACAGAGATACTCATCATAAATGTAGAATAATACAAGTTATACACATGGAATTATAGATATACCTCTCCTTAATGCAACCGCTGTGTCAGATTTTTAAAAACTTTATGGAAAAAGAAAACCATGAAATAATCTGAGACGGCGCTCAGAAAAATAGTCGCATAGCTGCCATGTTGGAGTCAACTATAACCATAAATTACATGCTAAATATTCCCTTACCTTTGATGATCTTCATCAGAAAGTCTCCCAGGAATCCCAGGTCCACAATAAATGCTTGATTTGTTCGATAATGTCCATTATTTATGTCCAATTAGCTACTTTTGTTAGCACGTTTGGTACACCTATCCAAACGCTGGAGCTGGTCGACAGTTTCTTCGGACAAAAACTTCAAAAAGTTATATTACATGTCAAAGAAACATTTCAAACTAACTACAGAATCAATCATTAGGATGTTTTTAACATATAGCTTCAGTAAAGTTCCAACCGGAGAATTCCTTTGTGTCTAGAGTAGGAACGGAATGCAGGAAGATATCATGTGCTTTGCGCGTGACTTGGAACTGGCTCTCTGCCAGTAGTCTGATCCATTCCATTCTTATTCAGCCCCACATCACAGCAGAAGCCTCATTCAAATTTCTATAGATGGTTGACATCTAGTGGAAGCCCTAGGAAGTAAATCTTCATTCATATCTAACAGGGATTTCAAAAGGGAAGGGTTTGAAAATATACCAGCCTCAGATTTCTCACTTCCTGTTTGGATTCCTTCTCAGGTTTTTGCCTGCCATATTAGTTCTGTTATACTCACAGACATCATTCAAACAGTTTCAGAAACGTCAGAGTGTTTTCTATCCAATACTAATAATAATATGCATATATTAGCAAATGAGACTGAGGAGCAGGCCGTTTACTCTGGGCACCTCTGGGCACCTTTCATCCAAGCTACTCAATAGTGCCCCTGCAGCCATAAGAAGTTAAAGGCACAGTCAACTTAGTGTATGTAAACTTCTGACCCACTGGAATTGTAATACAGTGAATTAAGTTAAATATTCTGTCTGTAAACAATTGTTGGAAATTACTTGTGTCATGCGCAAAGTAGATGTCCTAACCGACTTGCCAAAACTATAGTTTCTTAACAAGGAATATATGAGTGGTTGAAAAACAAGTTTTAATGACTCCAACCAAAGTGTATGTAAACTTCCCACTTCAACTGTATCTTCTCTTTTGATGTTCTTTCATCTCTCTATGGCTTCTAAACACTATTATGATGTTTCAAATCCTGTCTAATGCAGAATTAGAGTATTTTCTTCTAGAGTATTTTAATGTTTAACATTGGTTTATGTATCTGATCATTTACCAGTTTAACCCATTTTGGCATTAACCCATATTGGCATTGTTGAGCATAGAGCTCAACCCAACAGTGACTACAGGTTTTACAGCAAGCATTGTATGATGCTGATTTTGACTCTACCATTAAAATTCAAAGATGTGGGAATGAGTCGTCTCATTATGGAAAGTCATTTTACCTGACAGTTTTGATATCTGCTCATTATGATCCATTTGACCTACATCTCATGGCACATGAGGGTTAGGTTATGGTTATAGTTTAGATCAGGGTGAGGTAGGGGTTATGGTTAGGGTTTAGAGCCGGGACATCCTTAGGATCCCAGATAGAACTGAACGAGATTAAAAGAATAGCAGTGACCGGACTTTCAATGAGTTCAATCACTACATTTTCACTATCTTTGGTTGTCCTCATAAACAAAGTTGGATTTCTCCTTACATTTTTGGGGTAATATGAAATGAACAAATCACTGAAACAACTTGCATTCATTTGTATTAAGTATACATATCCCCAGGAAGTAGTTAGGTGATATGGGTGCTGCATTTTTCTCTTTTATTCTTTTCAAGGGGTGCTGAATTTTTTTGTTGCCTACACTACAGACATCTTATCTGTCCGCTAATACGCCACTATTAAAGGCCCGGTGCACTACTTTTGCGGAGAGAAAAAAATAAATATTCCGATTTTTTTCATGGGATGCTGCACCCTACTTCCCGCGGCTATGTAAGCATGTATTTTTTTGTTGGTCAAATTCACTACAGAATTCTTTTTTACAGTGTGTCTGTGTGGTTGAGTTGTAAAATTCCAATGGAAAGTACCATATTTCTGCCCCAGAAGACGAGGTTCAATTCCCGCTTTCTTCATTCACTCCTTCTCTGTCTCCTCCTCTTTCTAATATGTCTAAATAAAGCATTGAAAACATTCTGCTAAAATATTCTCCATATGACCTTATCATCAATCAATATTTAAGCTATATACATTTGCATTTTTAAACTATTTGAGAGACACAGTCTGCCAAACAAATGTTTTGTTCTATTGCTCTATCACTCTTAAAAACACCAATACTCAGATTCAAGAACCACTTTGGTTGTTTCAAAGTATTTCTATTCTGTTTTAAAACACTTTCTGTGTATCATAACACTTACATTAGGGTTTATATTCAAACACTCTCCAATCACCAGATCTCAGGTTAGGTACACTAATTTCATGGTTTCATGGAGTCTTTCTTGAGGTTTTGAAGAACTGATAGCATGGTTGTGGTCACTTCCATTCAATTCCAGTCCATTCAGAAAGTCAACCAAATTCCAATTCCACATTTTCCCAATTGAAAAGCATTGAAGAGAATTGGAATTGGATGTGTACTTCCAGAATTGACTGGAATGGAAATGGAATTGACCCCAACCCTGACTGATAGAGAATAAGAGAGTGAAATGTGGCCTTGCCTTCCCTATCAGCCTGGAAAAGGGCCTAAATATATTTTAACCCTGTGAGACCTAGCGTTGTAATATTACAATGTGACCTACATTGGATCCTGTACAGTGGTGTAAAGTACTTAAGTGAAAATCCTTGAAAGTACTACTTAAGTCGTTGTTTGGGGTATCTGTACTTTACTTTACTATTTATATTTTTCACTACTTTACATTTTTTACTTTACTACATTCCTAAAGAAATTCTATAATTTTTTCTCCATACATTTTCCCTGACACCCAAAAGTACTCGTTACATTTTGAATGCTTAGCAGGATAGGAAAATGGTCTAATTCACACACTTATCAAGAGAACATTCCTGGTCAACCCTACTGCCTCTGATCTGGAGAACTCACTAAATAGAGAACATTCCTGGTCAACCCTACTGCCTCTGATCTGGAGAACTCACTAAATAGAGAACATTCCTGGTCAACCCTACTGCCTCTGATCTGGAGAACTCACTAAATAGAGAACATTCCTGGTCAACCCTACTGCCTCTGATCTGGAGAACTCACTAAATAGAGAACATTCCTGGTCAACCCTACTGCCTCTGATCTGGAAAACTCACTAAATAGAGAACATTCCTGGTCAACCCTACTGCCTCTGATCTGGAGAACTCACTAAATAGAGAACATTCCTGGTCAACCCTACTGCCTCTGATCTGGAGAACTCACTAAATAGAGAACATTCCTGGTCAACCCTACTGCCTCTGATCTGGAGAACTCACTAAATAGAGAACATTCCTGGTCAACCCTACTGCCTCTGATCTGGAGAACTCACTAAATAGAGAACATTCCTGGTCAACCCTACTGCCTCTGATCTGGAGAACTCACTAAATAGAGAACATTCCTGGTCAACCCTACTGCCTCTGATCTGGAGAACTCACTAAATAGAGAACATTCCTGGTCAACCCTACTGCCTCTGATCTGGAGAACTCACTAAATAGAGAACATTCCTGGTCAACCCTACTGCCTCTGATCTGGAGGATTAAACACATGCTTCGTTTGCAAATGATGTTAGAATGTTGGAGCACTTTTAGACTTTTACTCAAGTAGGATTTTACTGGGTGGCTTTCACTTTTACTGGAGTCATTTTCTATTAAGGAATCTTTACTTTTACAATTGGATACTTTTTCCTCCACTGATCCTGTACAAGTTTTAAGCGAAATGATCATGTCAAACACTAAACAGTGAATCTACTTAGACCCAGATGTATCTCTCAGTAGTCATTTTGTTGTGTGCCATTAATGATTATTGCGGCGTCGTCTGACACCACACTGGTTCACTACACAATCATACTGTATGTTGAAGTCCTTCCATGCAAGTACATGACGTGACATTTTGTTTGTCTTCTCTAGAAACAATAACTTTGAGCCATAGCTAGAGCTAGTTTTGTAAGTGTTGCAAAAACACATAATTGGGCTTAAAGGGTTCCCAAACTGAGACGTAAGGCCACATTCACATATTATTTACCCAGGCAAGTCAGAAGAAAACAAATACCTATATTCAATGACAGCCTACCCCGGCTGAACCCTCCCTAAACGGGATGACGCTAGGCCAGTTGTATGCCGGCCTATGGGACTCCCCATCATGGCCAGTTGTGATGCAGCCTGGGATTGAACAAGGGTCTGTAGTGACTCCTACAGTGCCTTAGACCAGTGCACCACTCAGGAGCACTACATACAGTATATTGATAGACAAGTTAGAGATTGATTCCCTTCCACATTCGGCAACTATGGACAACCACATACTTCAAGGGTAACTTTAATGTTCCCTCTACACATCAAAATAGCAAAAATTAATATAAAAAAAGTGGTTTATGAGGTCAGAATACGGCCATTGACGACCATTCATTTTATGGTAAAGAAGTAAGATAGGAGGTTCTCTCTTCAAATGAAGCCAGAAAGGACAACCAAATATTACTATAAGTAAGTTAGATGTTCTCCATACATAGAAAACACACAACATAGTTTGTTAGTGAAATTCAAAAATCATGGATCGTTCGGGTTGATGAATATGTCTATTTCAGACTAAATATCACTTAATTTCAGATGTATATACCATTAGACAATATTATTTACCTTTATTTAACTAGGCAAGTCAGTTAAGAACAAATTCTTATTTTCAATGACAGCCTAGGAACTGTGGGTTAACTGCCTGTTCAGGGGCAGAAGGACAGATTTGTACCTTGTCAGCTTGGGGATATGAACTTACAACCTTTCGGTTACTTGTCCAACACTCTAACCACTAGGCTACCCTGCCACCATTATATTTAAATGCTTTTCATCCATTTTGATGTGATTTTTATAGAATTTCACAGTTTTCTAACTACACATTTTTCCTGAAGCCCAATGTTTGATTTTTTAGCCATTCACAACTACAACAAACTGTAAAGGCATTGAGTTTGTAGAGTCACAAGCTTGATGAAATATGTAATATGGTACCAAATACTACGTTCTTTACTACTTTGGTACACTACAAGTGAAATTTGTCCAAATACTTACAACGTTTTCAAATGGCGGGACTAGATCTCTAAGGTGCTTTCATTTTCTAAATGGTAATTCAGATATGTAAGAAAATACCTTAAAGTAAAGGTGACATTCTATACTGTCACCTCATATGAACATTGATCTCAAATCCAAAATGCTTTAGTACAGAGCCAAATGTAACATTTTAGCATCACTGTCCCAAGACATATAGTGGAGGGTGTACAGGTAGACATCATCAGTAAAGATAAATGAACAGTCATTTAGTATGAGACAATACAAACGTTAAGTGTCAGGGGGCAGGAAGTTGTAATGCAAAGACACATGTTCTGTAACACCACTTGACTTAGAGGAAGCAGACTTTTCTGCTGTATATTCATTACACTAATGGTAGCATATACCGTGGGGCAAAAAGTATTTAGTCAGCCACCAATTGTGCAAGTTCTCCCACATAAAAAGATGAGAGAGGCCTGTAATTTTCATCATAGGTACACTTCCATGACCGACAAAATGAGAAAAAAATCCAGAAAATCACATTGTAGGATTTTTAATGAATAAATTTGCAAATTATGGTGGAAAATTAGTATTTGGTCAATAACAAAAGTTTATCTCAATACTTTGTTATATACCCTTTGTTGGCAATGACAGAAGTCAAACGTTTTCTGTAAGTCTTCACAATGTTTTCACACACTGTTGCTGGTATTTTGGCCCATTCCTCCATGCAGATCTCCTCTAGAGCAGTGATGTTTTGGGGCTGTTGCTGGGCAACACGGACTTTCAACTCCCTCCAAAAGATTTTCTATGGGATTGAGATCTGGAGACTGGCTAGGCCACTCCAGGACCTTGAAATGCTTCTTACGAAGCCACTCCTTCGTTGCCCGGGCGGTGTGTTTGGGATCATTGTCACGCTGAAAGACCCAGCCACGTTTCATCTTCAATGCCCTTGCTGATGGAAGGAGGTTTTTACTCAAAATCTCACGATACATGGCCCTAGACATTCTTTCCTTTACACGGATCAGTCTTCCTGGTCCCTTTGCAGAAAAACAGCCCCAACGCATGATGTTTCCACCCCATGCTTCACAGTAGGTATGGTGTTCTTTGGATGCAACTCAGCGTTCTTTGTCCTCCAAACACGATGAGTTGAGTTTTTTTACCAAAAAGTTATATTTTGGTTTCATCTGACCATATGACATTCTCCCAATCTTCTTCTGGATCATCCAAATGCTCTCTAGCAAACTTCAGATGGGCCTGGACATGTACTGGCTTAAGCAGGGGAACACGTCTGGCACTGCAGGATTTGAGTCCCTGGCGGCGTAGTGTGTTACTGATGTAGGCGGCTTTGTTACTTTGGTCCCAGCTCTCTGCAGGTCATTCACTAGGTCCCCCGTGTGGTTCTGAGATTTTTTGCTCACCGTTCTTGTGATCATTTTGACCCCACGGGGTGAGATCTTGCGTGGGAGCCCCAGATTATCAGTGGTCTTGTATGTCTCCCATTTCCTAATAATTGCTCCCACAGTTTTTCTTCAAACCAGGCTGCTTACCTATTGCAGATTCAGTCTTCCCAGCCTGGTGCAGATCTACAATTTTGTTTCTGGTGTCCTTTGACAGCTCTTTGGTCTTGGCCATAGTGGAGTTTGGAGTGTGACTGTTTGAGGTTGTGAACAGGTGTTTTTATACTGATAGCAAGTTCAAACAGGTGTCATTAATACAGGTAGCAGTGGAGGACAGAGGAGCCTCTTAAAGAACAAGTTACAGGTCTGTGAGAGCCAGAAATCTTGTTTGTTTGTAGGTGACCAAATACTTATTTTCCACCATAATTTGCAAATAAATTAATCAAAAATCCTATAATGTGATTTTCTGGATTTTTTTTCTCATTTTGTCTGTCATAGTTGAAGTGTACCTATGATGAAAATTACAGGCCTCTCTCATCTTTTTAAGTGGGAGAACTTGCACAATTGGTGGCTGACTAAATACTTTTTTGCCCACTGTAGTTAAGCCTACTAATCTTCCATGTTGTTATTTTTTGCTTTGTGCTTTGCATTTTGATGTATATGAAAATTGCTTTACATATAAAGGTGTTGTTATTAGTATTGTCATTAGAACTATTATTATTTACAATGTGGGGCTTCAATACCCAACCTATAGGCTAATGCAAATGAGGTCACTTGAGGTGTGACCTGTTGAGCAACAATATGTGAAAATAAAGCCGGGTAGACACTACATGTTTTTAGGACGATCTACAGGCTCTGATCAGCTCCAGGAGCATTTTCCCAAATCTTTAGATCAAACCCAGAGTAAAACATAATGCCACAGTCTCGTAAAGTGTAAGCACATAACCGATTTGCGGATGACGGCTCCCATAGGCTCCCCGGGCACTACGGGCACATACGGCATCCCGAAAATGTTCAAACATGTTGAATATATTCGGCCTCAATTAGTAGTCAACACATAGTAGTCCAAATATATTGCCGATTACTAGTTCATTACGATTTGACTTGACTGAATAGTTCAATATTAGACCAGTCAAAACATTTGTATTGTATTACAGCCATAACTAGTGGGAAAGGATTTCAGTAAATGTATGAAAGCTAAGAGAAGCCTGTGGGTGTGTGTCAGGGGTGGGCACCTGACAGATCCTGTATAAAACAAGTGGGCAGACCCACTCTCACACTGTATCTCTTTAGTATCCTTATAGAAGCATAGAAACGACTTCTGCTACTACTCTCACACAGTGCTTGAGACTGACAGATCTTCACTGCAAACATGAACAGCAAAGTTTCTCTGTCTGGTGAGTAGCCTTTAGGTTATAAAGATGGGAACTCAAGTCAATGGTATTGATTCCTTTTTTGGTGCTTTTTCCTTTGAACTTCATGTGCTCTAGAAATATGATGCATAGCAGTGGGGAGCATTATTTTATATTACTCCACTGCTTTTAATTATACATTTATGTTTGTACGGTGGCCTTTGTTTATATATTAAAACCAAGAGATTGCTTGGTATTTGATGGGAGTCAATTTAGCAAAATGATAATGGCATAAAAACAGTTTAGCACATACAGATGTAGGATCTTAATTTGATAAATATTTTGTTGCTGAAGGTTTTCCTGCACAGCAGCAAATGCTAAATTATAGTGGATTTGCGTTTTAAGTACTCTAAAGTTTCTAATGTCCACTTTGAAAGTTCAGACTTGATTTTCCTAATCCATATAATAATTCACATTTCCTATTGCTGCAGGATTATTTTCCTGCTGTAGCAAACAGGCTAAAATTAAGATCCTGCATCTGTAGAGGCAATGCTCACAGATTGTTTTGTGCAGACCATGAAGTACTGCTTTGTGTTAAGAAGAAGTGTGAAACAAATTGTTTTTGCCATTACTCAAAATGTGCTAACAAGCAGTACATGAAGTCTAGACCTCTTAAAAAAGTTAACAAGTGTTCTTGTTATCCAACAGTAATCCAACTGCATACACAAAATGGGGAGTTCTGCATTGTTCTGGTCGGGAAGACAGGAGCTGGGAAAAGTGTTGCAGGAAACATCATTCTAGGGGAAAAAGCTTTCCCATCAAAAATCTCCTCTATTTCTCAGACAAAAAACTGTCACAAGAGAAGAGGGAAGGTGGGTGAGCAAAGTGTAGCTGTTATTGACACCCCAGGTTTGTTTGATACTTCATTGTCCAATGAAGAGTCACTGAAAAAGATTGCTGAATGCATCTCTCTCTCTGCACCTGGTCCCCATGTGTTCCTGGTTGTGATCCAGCTGGGAAGATTCACTGAAGAGGAACAGAGAACTGTGGAGATGATTCAGACATTATTTGGTGATGAAGCATCCAAATACGCCATGGTTCTCTTCACACATGGAGACTTTCTTCATGGTGATGATGATGATGATGATGATGATGATGTAACAATTGAACAGTTCCTGCTTGAAAATCCAGATCTGGATAGTGTTATTTCCCAATGCAATGGGGGATATCATGTCTTCAACAAGAAAGATAAGAATCGCTCCCAGGTCACTGAGCTGCTTGAGAAGATAAACAATATGGTGGAGATGAATGGAGGAAGCCACTACACCACTGAGATGTTCCAGCAGGCTGAGAGAGCGATTGAAGAGGAGAAGAACAGGATCCTGAGAGAGAATGAAGAGAAGATATGCAGACAGGAGGAGAAACTGAAGAAAGAAAAATGATCCAAGAGGCTCGGGAAAAGAGCTTAAAGAGAAGAATGAGAGGATCCTGAGAGAGAACGAAGAGCAGAAACGCAGACAGAAGGAACTGAAGACAGATTCACAAGAGGCTCAGGAGAAAGCTATTGAAGAGGAGAAGAAGAGGATCCTGAGAGAGAAGGAAGAGCAGAGACTCAGGGAGGAGGAACTGGAGAAACTGAAACTGGAAAAAGAGGCTAAAGATAAAGAAATAAAGGAGTTGAGGGAAAAATATGAAAGGGAGGCAAGAGAGAGAGCTGAAGGAAGAAATGGCTTTATAGATAGTTTTATTCAAAAGCTGCTGAAGTGTGGAAAACATTGGGGAAAGCAGTAAAAGATAGGTGCAGTACACAATGAAAATCTGAAACAATGCTGTTCGAGAGTCCCAAGCTTAGTCACATTGAATGCATTCATATACAGTGTACACTGTTGCCATTCTACTGTTATAGCCTGTAACTATAGCATTGACTTCTATAGATGTATATTCTATAGCTTACATAAAGCTTTATGACATTTATCCTGGCTCTGCTGTGTCTGTGATTTGTTTCCATTTATGTCAATAGTAAACATTATGTAATGACAATTTAAGACAAATACCAGACAACATTGAATGTAATCTATTGTTTCATTTATATTCAATGAGGACATTTTCTTAAAATAACACATAATCATCATGACAGTTTATTAAAGCTGGTAATTAGCTACAGATGTGATTTTAGGGTAGCTTTCATGCATTGGCATTATAAATCAAATATGTTTTAATCAACAACAAAAAATAAAAAACGTATTCATGTTGTGCCTAACACTCCATGACTTGGTCATTCCTTGAACAAATGGGTCGGTGTTCATACCATTGTCAATATGACATCATCAATATGGGACAGAACAGTGGAATTCTTTATATGGATGCACACAGTTGTCCAGACTCTGTAAATCATGCTGTTTAAACAGTGAAGTAATAAAGAGACTCTCTTTTCTTGACCAGTGACCTGACTGGGAAAACCTCCAGGTCTATAACTAAGGCCTGGAGTTTTCCCTGGTCAGGTCCTGTATAGCTTATCCTAGAAGTAAAGGTTACGAGGAATGGAAGCCATTGACGGTTATTGAGACAAAGACATGTGAGCCATGGCGGCCTAGTATGTCTGGGTCCTCCAGGCCAGCAGAGCGAGAAAATAAAATCCTAAACTCTGGGACCAACTGACAAATTGGCATCCTATTCCATATATAATGCACTACTTTTGACCAGAACACATGGGGCTTTGTTGAAAGTAGTGCGCTACATAGGGAATAGGGTGCCATTTCATCCCAAACAGACAAAGAACCAGCAGGCCTATGAAATCAAAAGTGCAAAGATTATCATCAATAGTGTAAAACATTAGAGTAAAAATGATGTACACCTCAATCACTTTATATACAATTATTACACTCAGTTCTCTAATCTCTCACACACAGGAACGGGAAATGACCAGCGAACATTTCAAATACAGACATCAGGGGACAAACCTTCGTCATTCAGTCACACACATACTATCTCTCCCTCTGACACACATACTATCTCTCCCTCTGACACACATACTATCTCTCCACACTGACTATCTCATACTATCTCTCCCTCTGACACACATACTATCTCTCCCTCTGACACACATACTATCTCTCCCTCTGACACACATACTATCTCTCCCTCTGACACACATACTATCTCTCCCTCTGACACACATACTATCTCTCCCTCTGACACACATACTATCTATCCCTCTGACACACATACTCTCTCCCTCTGACACACATACTATCCCTCTGACCCTCTGACACACATACTCTCTCCCCTCTGACACACATACTATCTCTCCCTCTGACACACATACTATCTCTCCCTCTGACACACATACTATCTCTCCCTCTGACACACATACTATCTCTCCCTCTGACACACATACTATCTCTCCCTCTGACACACATACTATCTCTCCCTCTGACACACATACTATCTCCCTCTGACACACATACTCTCTCCCTCTGACACACATACTATCTCTCCCTCTGACACACGTGCAGGCACACACACACACACACACACACACACACACACACACTTGGGTGGAATAATCTGTACAATAAGGAGAATTGCTTTTCATGCTGTTTCAAAGTTACACAGGCTGTTAAAACATGCTGAGGATACCTGGATCATAGTGGGTTATGGGAAGAACACTGAGGTTTGAGGCAAGAAGAAGCACCTGTTTGAATTCAATACAAATCTCAAACACCACCCAGTCCAGTGAAAAATCATTAATAGGAATCAAATAGAAAGATTCAGAGAGTAGAAAGTGAGTGAACAAACCAGGGACACACTGACATTATCAAATGAAGCCAGGTCAACAACCAATATATAAGAACTCAAATGAATAAGTAGAAGAAAATAATGAATTCACACACACACACACACACACACACACACACACACTTTGTTGTCAGTCAGTCAGTCAGCCCACTAGGGGAGCCCTACTTAAGTCTGTCCCTCCGGTAGGGGCAGCCAAGACACGCAAGGCGCCTGACAGAGGAGCGAGACCATTTGCCTCCTTCAGGCACACAGAAGGAAAGCGCAAACCAATAGGACAGCAGCCCGGACAGGAAATTAACTCATCTTGCTCAGGGGCGGGGCCAGCAGGGGGTCCGGGATTGCAGTGCGGAAGCTGCTAGCCTTCCAGCCAATCGGACGTCCGACGACCACCGTCGCCGAGCCGTTGTTGTCCGGACGGGGGACAGGAGGGAGGGAGTGGGGGAGTTGGAGACTGGATAGAACTAGCCGTTAGGTTGCAGAAGCAGGGAGGAAGAGGACGAGGCTGGGTGTAGGAGAAGTCTCCCTTGTGTAGGGACAGCGCCCTCTAGTGTGTCAGGAGACATGCTTCAGTCCATAGGCTCCCCCAGAGAAAAATCTTCCTCCTCTACCTCTTCCAGAGGATCCAGAGACACCAGGTCCAGAGGCAGCCCTGAATCATCTGACACGTTCTCCACCATCCCTCCCTTCTCCTTCTTCCTTTCATCCTCCACCATCCCTCCCTTCTCATTCCTCCTTTCATCCTCCACCATCCCTCGCTTCTCCTTCCATCCTCCACCATCCCTCCCTTCTCCTTTCATCCTCCACCATCCCTCCCTTCTCTTTCCTCCTTTCATCCTCCACCATCCCTCCCTTCTACTTCCATCCTCCACCATCCCTCCCTTCTCCTTCCTCCTTTCATCCTCCACCATCCCTCCCTTCTACTTCCATCCTCCACCATCCCTCCCTTCTCCTTTCATCCTCCACCATCCCTCCCTTCTCCTTCCTCCTTTCATCCTCCACCATCCCTCCCTTCTCCTTCCTCCTTTCATCCTCCACCATCCCTCCACCATCCCTCCCTTCTCCGTCCTCCTTTCATCCTCCACCGTCCCTCCTTTGTCCTTCCTCCTCCACCACCTCTTCTTCCTCCACTTTCTGCAGGTCGTGGTCGGGGTACCGGAGGAGGGCGAGGGTTCGCCCTAGCTCGGGATGCAGGGAGGGACTGGCAGTTTAGGGTTGGCACGTGGAGAAAGAAGTTCCCCCTAAGGGGGAGAGGCGCAGGTGTCAGGCTGCTGGGGGAGCGTGAAGGTCAGGAGATGACAGACTTGCTGGGGGTGTTGTAGAGCTTGATGTGGCCCCCGTTCAGGTCCTGCCACAGAGAGAAGGGGTTAACCCGGACCAGGTTTTCGAGAGGGGATGTCGTTGGGGGAAGCATGTCCAACTGGCTCCGTGACAACCGCTGGTCGCCAGGGCGACGGGGAACTCTGACGTCGGTAAGGGCTGATCTGGACAGTGGTGGGTTCTGCGGAGAGATAATCACCCAGAGGGATGGGCTTCTTCCTCTCCTCTCTCCATCCCTCCAGCAAGACCACTATCTCAGAGAAGGAGAGACGTAGCTTTGAATTCATCTGAGAAAGAGGGAGAAACAGAGTGAGGGGAGCAGGAACAGTGTAAACAGTACATACTTTTTGGAATGTATGGTTTTAGATTGTCAATTGCGTTTACAGTCAGTATGCCTGTCTGTATCTTACGTTGCAGCAGAAGACTGCAAGGTTGAGGAATGGTGTGGGACAGTCACCGACCAGGTTCTCCACGTCTAGTCCAAAGTCCTGCACACACAGAAAACCATCATCATCTTTTAATGTAGCCGACTAGCTGTCAATCAGTTTGTCTTGACTAAGTTTAAAAAACATAATTGTAGTTCTCCATCTTGTCCACTCAATGGAGACATACACTGTGATAGAGTATTACTCATTAAAGTGGAACTGACAGCATTTTAGCAACATGAAATCGTATTAAAATCTGTTTATATAGACCCCAGGAAGAATGACACTTTATTTTTTACATTTTCTGACATGCAAGCAATTGGATAAGGTAATTCACTTTTCATAAATTCTTAGAATGTTTGGGAATTACATATACTAAAGCATTTGTGAAAATTATATAGCAGATAATATAGAATGGAAAAGCAGCCTTGTGTTTGGACAATTAATAGACACTGCAGTAAATAAAACCAAATAAAAACCTCTGTCTCATCCAGGACCGGAGTCGTCGCAGACAGGTGAGTTACAAATATAATGGTTATATTATGGAAAAAAAAGAAGCCTTTTGTGCCAAATGTTTTTGGGAACCCCTGTGGTGATCTAGATATGTGATGTTGGGCTTCAGCAACAAGGGATTATTTTTTCAAATCACTCGATCAATCATATCTTCACCATCAGTTGGTAATATTGGTGAATGAAAAATCCCTGTGTTGACCTGACTCTTTTATTTGGCTTTTGAAATACTCTAACACAAATGACATTATTTATTTATTAATTGAGATAGAAACACATGTAATTATGTAATCAAGGAATAATCTTACAGTATTGGGTTGTGGGTGTTAAATAGAATCATAAACAGGAACTATGAACAAATTGTTTAAATAATTATTGTACTCATACATTTTAAATACCACTTATTAGTAGAGCTATTTGTTATTAATGAACTTAGCTTTTTTCTTGATTAGTTTCATATTGATTAATACAAGCACATAAATGCATTTTGAAATGACATAATTAATGAAAATGAACACAATGTAATGTAGTATAGTGCAAGTTGACAGATGCATTGATCTTTCAATTCATAATTATTGTTTTTTACTGATCTATACATGAGTTATTGAGATAGGAATAATGCCCATATTTGTTTTATTATTCATCTGTGATCCTGTACGTCTCTGAGCAGCAGTATTCCATTTTGCTCATCACTAAGGCCATACAAATCTCTTCTCTCGTCTATTGTTGCTTTCAGAAGCTGAAATCAGCAATGACCTGAGACTGGTTTTGGTTGGTCTGAATTGGAGAAGAGTGCAGCATGAAACACCATCATTTTTGATTTCAGTCCCATCACTGACCCTTCAGAGAGAGAGACGGGGCTCTGTCTGATGACCATATTTGCCCATATTTGTTTTATTATTCATCTGTGATCCTGTCGTCTCTGAGCAGCAGTATTCCATTTTGCTCATCACTAAGGCCATACAAATCTCTTCTCTCGTCTACTTACTGTTGCTTTCAGAAGCTGAAATCAGCAATGACCTGAGACTGGTTTTGGTTGGTCTGAGTGGATTGGAGAAGAGTGCAGCATGAAACACCATCATGGGCCAAAAGCTGTTTGATTCCAGAATCAGTCCCAAGTCACTGACCCTGAAGAGTGAGAGCAGAGAGAGAGACGGGGCTGTGTGGGAGGAGAGTGATGGTGGTGGATACTCCAGGTCTGCTCAACAGTGACCTCTCTGAAGAAGAAGTCAGAGATTAGATTGAGAGGTCTTTGTCTCTCTCTAACACCAGGTCCCCACGCCTTCCTACTGGTCATTCAGCTGGGCCGCTTCACAGAGCAAGAGAAGAGAGTGATGGAGACACTGGAGAAGATGTTAAGTCCCACTGTCAGTGAATATACCATAGTGGGCTTTTGTTATGGAGACACTTCCGTAGAGCTGTTTTTTTTAGAGAAGACCAAAACCTGAAGAATTTTGTTCAGAAATGGGAAGGCAGTTTCCAAGTGGTCAACAATGCTGTTAAGTGCGATACCAATCAGGTCAGAGAGCTTTTAGACAAAGTAGAACAGGTAATAAGACAGAGTATGCAAAATTATGAAGATAGTCAAATAATTACACTAAACATTATCACTTCTTCTTTGGATTTGACTGTGGTTTCTCACCAGGATGTTAATCAAAGCATCAGAGCCTGTGAACAGTGCTAGATTTTACAAGGTAAAAATCTGTCTTTCTGCCCTTAACAAGGCAGTGTTCCCCGGTAAGCCATCATTGTAAACAAGAATGTGTTCTTAACTGATCTGCCTCGTTAAATAAAGGTTAAATAATAATTAGGCCCTAATCTATGGATTTCGTATGACTGGGCAGGGGCCCAGCCAATCAGAATGAGTTTCCCCACGAAAGGGCTTTAATACAGACAGAAATACTCCTCAGTTTCATCAGCTATCTGGGTGGCTGGTCTCAGACATTTCAAGGTCCTGAAGTGGCCTACCCAGTCTCCAGATCTCAACCCCATAGAAAATCTTTGGAGGGAGTTGAAAGTCCGTGTTGCCCAGCAACAGCCCCAAGACATCACTGCTCTAGAGGAGATCTGCATGGAGTAATGGGCCAAAATACCAGCAACAGTGTGTGAAAACCTTGTGAAGACTTACAGAAAACGTTTGACCTCTGCCATTGCCAACAAAGGGTATATAACAAAGTATTGAGATAAACTTTTGTTATTGACCAAATACTTATTTTCCACCATAATTTGCAAATAAATTCATTAAAAATCCTACAATGTGATTTTTGTCTGTCATAGTTGAAGTGTACCTGTGATGAAAATTACAGTCCTCTCATCTTTTTAAGTGGGAGAACTTGCACAATTGGTGGCTGACTAAATAATTTTTTGCCCCACTGTAGATGTCATCCTAACTAACTCGCCCTCCAAATACACCTGGCCGGGGTATCCTGGAATGACATTGACCTCATCCCGTCAGTAGATGATGCCTGGCTATTTTTTAAAAGTGCCTTCCTCACCATCTTAAATAAGCATGCCCCTCTCAAAAAATGTAGAACTAGGAATAGATATAGTCCTTGGTTCACTCCAGACTTGTCTGCCCTTGACCAGCACAAAAACATCCTGTGGCGTTCTGCATTAGCATCGAATAGCCCCGGTGATATGCAACTTTTCAGGGAAGTTAGTAACAAATATACACAGGCAGTTAGAAAAGCTAAAGCAAGATTTTTCAAACAGAAATTTGCATCCTGTAGTACTAACTCAAAAAAGTTCTGGGACACTGTAAAGTCCATGGAGAATAAGAGCACCTCCTCCCAGCTGCCCACTGCTCTGAGGCTAGGAAACACTGTCACCACCGATAAATCCACTATAATTGAGAATTTGAATAAGCATTTCTCTACGGCTGGCCATGCCTTCCACATGGCTACCCCTACCCCGGTCAACTGCCCGGCACCCTCCACAGCAACCCGCCAAAGCCCCCACCATTTCTCCTTTACCCAAATCCAGATAGCTGATGTTCTGAAAGAGCTGCAAAATCTGGACCCCTACAAATCAGCCGGATTAGACAATCTGGACCCTCTCTTTCTAAAATGATCTGCCGAAATTGTTGCAACCCCTATTACTAGCCTGTTCAACCTCTCTTTCGTATCGTCTGAGATTCCCAAAGATTGGAAAGCTGCCGTGGTCATCCCCCTCTTCAAAGGGGTGACACTCTAGACCCAAACTGCTACAGACCTATATTAATCCTACCCTGTCTTTCTAAGGTCTTCGAAAGCCAAGTTAACAAACAACCTCTTAGAACTACCCATCCCGGATCCGGGAGAATTGTCATCAACTGACACTAATTAGCATAACGCAACGGACAAAAAAATCTTACTAGAAAATATTCATATTCATGAAATCACAAGTGAAATATATTGAAACACAGATTAGTCTTTTGTTAATCACGCTGTCATCTCAGATTTTGATATTATGCTTTACAGCCAAAGCAAGACAAGCATTTGTGTAAGTTTATCGATAGCATAGCATAGCATAATGTCCAGCTAGCAGCAGGTAACTTGGTCACGAACATCAGAAAAGCAATCAAATTAAATTGTTTACCTTTGATGCGCTTCGGATGTTTTCACTCACGAGACTTCCAGTTAGACAGCAAATGTTCCTTTTGTTCCATAAAGATTGTTTTTGGAGCCGAAATACCTCCGTTTGTTCTTCACGTTTGGCTGAGAAATCGACCGGAAATTGAGGTCACAACAACGGCGAAAAATATTCCAAATTAGATCTACAATATTGACAGAAACATGGCAAACGTTTTTTATAATCAATCCTCAAGGTGGTTTTCAAATATCTATTCGATAATATATCAACCGGGACAGTTGGCTTCTAAGTAGGAGCGAGAGAAAGAATGGCCGCATTTGTCTACTATGCACAAATCAATCCTCAAGAGCCACCAGCTGACCACTGATGCACCAGCTGACCACTGACACTGACGCAATGTTGTCGTTCACGCTCATTTTTCTAAATAAAAGCCTGAAACTATGTCTTGTGATACTAAACACATTTAGGGAAGCCATAGAAAAAGGAATCTGGTTGATATCCCTTTCACTGCTCAATAGGGACGCATAGGAACGCAGAGGTTTCTAAATAAGAGTCACTTTCTGATTGGATTTTTCTCAGGCTTTCGCCTGCAATATCAGTTCTGTTATACTCACAGACAATATTTTTACAGTTTTGGAAACTTTAGAGTGTTTTCTATCCTAATCTGTCAATTATATGCATAATCTAGCATCTGGTCCTGAAAAATAGGCCGTTTACTTTGGGAACGTTATTTTTCCAAAAATAAAAATAGTGCCCCTAGTTTCAAGAGGTTTTAACAAACAGATTACTGACCATTTCGAATACCACCATACCTTCTCCGCTATGCAATCTGGTTTCAGAGCTGGTTATGGGTGCTCCTCAGCCACGCTCAAGGTTCTAAACGACATCATAACCGCCATTGATAAGAGACATTACTGTGCAGCCGTATCCATCGACCTGGCCAAGGCTTTCAACTCTGTCAATCACAACATTCTTATTGGCAGACTCGACAGCCTTGGTTTCTCAAATGATTGCCTCGCCTGGTTTACCAAATACTTCTTTGATAGAGTTCTGTTTGTCAAACTGGAGGGCCTGTTTCCAGACCTCTGACAGTCTCTATGGGTGTGCCACAGGGTTCAATTCTCGGGCCGACTCTCTTTTCTATATACATCAATGATGTTGCTCTTGCTGCTGGTGATTCTCTGATCCACCTCTACGCAGACGACACCATTCTGTATACTTCTGGCACCTCCTTGGACACTGTGTTAACTAACCTCCAGACGAGCTTCGATGCCATACAACTCTCCTTCCATGGCCTCCAACTGCTCTTAATCACAAGTAAAACTAAATGCATGCTATTCAATCGATCACTGCCCGCACCTGCTCGCCCGTCCAGCATCACTACTCTGGACGGGTCGGACTTTGAATACGTGGACAACTACAAATACCTGGGTGTCTGGTTAGACTGTAAACTCTCCTTCCAGACTCACATTAAGCATCTCCAATCCAAAATTAAATCTAGAATCGGCGTCCTATATCGCAACAAAGCATCCTTCACTCATGCTGCCAAACATACCCTCGTAAAACTGACCATCCTACCGATCCTCAACTTCGGTGATGTCATCTATAAAATAGCCTCCAACACTCTACTCAGCAAATTGGATGCAGTCTATCACAGTGCCATCCGTTTTGTCACCAAAGCCCCATACACTACCCACCATTGTGACCTGTACGCTCTCGTTGGTTGGCCCCCGCTTAATACTCGTCGCCAAACCCACTGGCTACAGGTTATCTACAAGTCTCTGCTAGGTAAAGCCCCTCCTTATCTCAGCTCACTGGTCACCATAGCAGCACCCACTCGTAGCACGCGCTCCAGCAGGTATATCTCACTGGTCACCCCCTAAGCCAATTCCTCCTTTGGTCGTCTTTCCTTCCAGTTCTCTGCTGCCCATGACTGGAACGAATTGCAAACATTTCTGAAGCTGGAGACTCACATCTCCCTCACTAGCTTTAAGCACCAGCTGTCAGAGCAGCTCACAGATCACTGCACATGTACATAGCCCATCTGTTAACAGCCCATCTATCTACCTACCTCATCCCCATACTGGTATTTATTTATTAGCTCCTTTGCACCCCAGTATCTCAACCTGCACATTCATCTTCTGCCGATCTACCATTCCAGTGTTTAATTGCAATATTGTAATTACTTCGCCAACAGCCTATTTATTTCCTTAACTTACCTCATTTGCACTCACTGTATATAGACTTTTTGTTTTCTTTTGTTCAACTGTATTATGACTGTATGTTTTGTTTATTCCGTGTGTAACTCTGTGTTGTTGTATGTGTCGAATTGAAATATATTTCATTAACCCTCCCGTGGTCCTGGTACTGTGTCTAGTCCCCGCGTCCTCCGGGTCACCCTGTCCCGTCCTGGCTAAAGGCCCAATGTGCGCAAGTGTGACAGTAGGTGTGTGAACAGCCTTTGCAGATGTATTTCTTACACCTGCAGCACACCGTGTGTGTCTTGGAGTCCTTCTTGGGTGGGCAGAGCTGACACCTCTTCCTCTTACTTGCCCCGGTGGTGGCCGGGCAACGAGCGGGCAGCGGCCGTGCCAGCGGCGGGGCCCTGGCGCTGTTGATCAGGAGGCGCCGCCGTAGCACTCTGTAGGACTTTGACAAGGGCTGACGCCGCTCGGTGCGGGGCAGATGCTGCCTTCTTTGGATCAGCGGCTTCACGAGTGCCTTTCCCAGCTGCTCGAGGAACACCCTGCGCTTGTTCCGCTTGCCAGGCATCCAGTCAGGCTTGATCTCTCGCCATATGACAAAGGCGTTGTAGGAGGACACGTCGAGGATGTTGTGGAAGACGACCAGGGGCCAGCGGGCAGTCATCCGTCTGCAGCTGTAGGTGCCCACCACCTTGTCTAGGTTGTCCACGCCGCCCTTGTTGCAGTTGTAGTCTAGGATGAGGGCCGGCTTCTTGTCGCGACGATCGCTGATGTGGCCCTCTGTGTGCAGCGTGCTCAAGAGTAGCACGTTCTTGTTTCTCTTTGCCAGGTAAGACACCAGAGTGGCGGTGGGCGTGAAGGCGAACCTGGAGGACAGGACCTGTCTGCCCCTGGACTCGAGCAGCGCGGGCGGGAGCTCGGCCTTGTTCTTTCTCACCGTGCCCACCATGGTGAGGTTCCTCTCGAGGAGCCGCTGGCCCAGGTCGTAGGAGGTGAAGAAGTTGTCGCAGGTGACGTTGCGACCGCTCAGGCCCGTTGTCAGATCGAGGACGACGCGCATCCCCTGGTTCTTCTCGGGGCCTCCGCCGGCCGCCTTGCCGGTGTACACTTGCATCTTCCAAGCGTAGCTGGACTTGGCGTCGCAGGCCACCCACGACTTGATGCCGTATTTGGCCGGCTTGCTGGGGATGTACTGACGGAAAGGACAGCGGCCTTTTTGGAAAGGGGACAAGACATTAGTGTGGTTACCGTGTACAACGGGGTAGACAAAAGGGCCAACTGTTGTGTCACACACGCTCTGTATAGACATGTAAGCACACGTGCACGCACGCGCACAAGCGCAAGCACAGTACCTCTGAACGGGACCAGTTGCTCGTCCACCGTCACGTCAGGCCCCGGGTTGTAGAGGGCCGGCAGCCGCGCCTCCCACAGGTCCCAGACCTCCCGTATGGCTGCGAGTTTGTCCGTGGCGAGTCTGGCGGGTCTCGACTGGCGGTCGTCGAATCGCAGCAGCCTCGAGTACCTGTGAAAGACCTTGAGCGACATGGTGGCTCGGAACACGGTCCTGCCGCTCTCGGCGTCCCACAGGCTTGCCGCGGCCTCGCCCCGGGACCTGTAGACGCCCGCTAGGATCAGCAGCCCTAGGTAGGCGTGCAGGTCCGTGGCGTCCATGGGTCGCCAGCCGTCGCCGTATTTTCTGGCTCCGTGCAGGTTCGTCATTTCCACAATTATCCTTTCTATTGCCGGTGTGACAAACAGGTGGAAGGCGGACGCGATGTCGCGGGCCTGTGTCGCGGCATAGGCCGTGGGGCCCGGAGTCTGGGCGCCGATGACAATATTAGTATCCTCTCTACGTAGGGCCGGCCGGACGGCTTACGCGGGATACCGAGACCCGAAAATGCTCGAGGCTCGCTTGCGCGCACCTGTGTAGCCCTGTGCAGTCGACCCAAACCCCAGCCGAGCAACAAGAACACTCGGCTGCTCTCTAGCACACAGCGGAGCACGTCCGGACCTGTGCAGCGGCCGGCTGGGTCGCTCTGGCCCACGAGCAGAGCGCAACTGCAACACTCGGCTGCTCTCTAGCACACAGCGGAGCACGTCCGGACCTGTGCAGCGGCCGGCTGGGTCGCTCTGACTCGCAGAGCGCAACAAGAACACTCGCAGACACTCTAGTACGCTCCACGGCACACGCCTCGCCAGTGGCTGACAGGGTCGCTCGGACTCGCAGAGCGCAGAGGGCCAGCCCTGGAAACACAGGGCCTGGGTCGCAGAGCGCAACTGCAACACTCGGCTGCTCTCTAGCACACAGCGGAGCACCTCTGGACCTGTGCAGCGGCTGGCTGGGTCGCTCTGACCCACGAGCGCAGAGCCCAGAGCCCAGAGCGCAGAGCCCAGAGCGCAGAGAGGTGAGCCCAGAGCACAGCCTCGCCACACTCGCAGACACTCTACTACGCTCGACGGCACACGCCTCGCCAGTGGCTGGCAGGGTCGCTCTGACCCGAGAGCGCAGAGCACAGAGGACAGAGCACAGAGCGCAGAGCGGGGAGCCCGGCACAGCCTCGCCACACTCGCCACACTCGCAGACACTCTACTACGCTCAGAGGCACACGCCTCGCCAATGGCTGGCACGGTCGCTCTGACTCGGGAGAGCAAAGCGCAGAGCCCTGGAAACACAGGGCCTGGGTCGCTCTGACCCGCAAGCCCAGAGCGCAACTACAACACTCGGCTGCTCTCTAGCACACTGCGAGGCACGTCCGGACCTGTGCAGCGGCTGGCTGGGTCGCTCTGACCCAAGAGCGCAGAGCACAGAGGACAGAGCACATAGCGCAGAGCGGGGAGCCGGGCACAACCTCGCCACACTCGCCACACTCGCAGACACTCTACTACGCTCAGAGGCACACGCCTCGCCAGTGGCTGGCACGGTCGCTCTGACCCGCCAGCGCAGAGCGAGAGCCCTGGAAACACAGGGCCTGGGTCGCTCTGACCCGCGAGCGCAGAGCGCAGAAAGGGGAGCCCTCCACACACAGGACCTGGGTCACACTGACCCCAGGACCACGGGAGGGTTAAGCTGTTGCCAACCCCTCACTGTGTTTGAGAAAATAATGAAGAAGAGAGGAGGAGATAGAAACGCATGGTGGTGAGATATTCTGTAGTTAAAAGTAATGTCTCAGCCAATTAATTATTAAAATATAGTTAAAGGTTATTTATCAGACAATTCATTATGGAAATATTAAGCTAGCCCAATTATTAGGCAATTCAATATCAAATTCAAATGTATTGATGGATAACTCTGTAAGGCGCCTTGCACAATCAATGAACCAAAAGCATCGCCCAGGTCTATACGTTATCTCCAAGACTCATGGATAAAAAGTTTGTAGCTTAGCATAAGGTAACCAGTCCATTCAGTATGCACACTAAAAAAGTCCACACTTAAATGTAATTGCTACTATTTTTTTATTTTATGTACATGCTAAACCAATTATCTACCAAAGACATCTTGAATCAGTTTTTTAATGTTTATGTCATGCATAATATGTATTGTATAACAGCACAATCATTATTTTAATTAAGTTGGGCTCTACAGGTCTAAAGTACGCATATGCATAAGCTCTAATATGTGTTTGAGTGTTTGAATAAATCATTGCCTTAGAAAATGCTGTCCATTTAGTTGTGTTCGGCTTTGAAACAACATCCACAACGATCATCTTTTCCACTCAGTTTCAACCCATTGGTTCTTCAAATTTACCAATCACGGTGAGGTGAGTGTTAAAATAACTACACTGTTGTGATGATGTGTTTGATGTGATTTTCAAATTGCATTTGCTTCTACACCTGCATTGCTTGCTGTTTGGGGTTTTAGGCTGGGTTTCTGTACAGCACTTTGAGATATCAGCTGATGTACGAAGGGCTTTATAAATACATTTCCCTCCTTGACTCAACACTGAGAATTCCGAGGTGACTTAACCTGTCATCAACCACGGATATCCTGAGGTGGGTTTTAATCAGTTTTAGAGCTGAGAAGCTTCTCTCGCAAGAAGCACTGCTGACTGGTGTAACAACAGAAATCTTGCAAAGTCGAAATAGCTCATGGAAGACCTCTTTAGAAGGTTCTAGAAACACAACAAAGTAAAGGAGAGTAGATGGTCTGTCTCTTCCACTTTTTTCTCTCCTATCGAGAAGCCCCCTGGTTTGATGAACCTCATGTTTGAGGTCCTCTAATTCTGACTCAAAGGTCTGAGCAAAGTCAAACAGAAGCTCCTCATTCAAAAATGCTGTTCTCTTTGGGTTGAGAGACTGGACCCCTTGCATTCTCACAATTCTTCTTTGAAAAACGCCTCTGTCAAGACTGTCAAGCACCTGATAAAACATAGCTTTTTCGAAGCTCTCACCATCACTTTGGTCACTATTATTCTGTCCTACAGTGCTCATCATCAATGAGTCGTGAAGTCTCAAGCTTGTTTTAGGCTGTCTATTGCACACTGTTTGTACACTTATTTTGCAGTGCTCTGCAATTTCTTCAACCTCTTTCCATAGTTCTCCAAAATAACCCTCACTTCGCTAGTCCTGTAATGTGTCTATAAGGGCACCTACTAGATCCACTGCCCTTGCTAAGTCAAGAGAGCTTGATTGGAGCATGTCAGAAAGACATTTGGACTTAGCACTTTACAACATTTTACCAAAATGAAATGTAAATCTGAGAAAGAAGGCCCCTTGCCTTTCACCACTATTTTCAAGTGTGATGTCCTGTAGCACTCTCAGAACTGCTGGAATCCTGTCCCTCAGATTTACATCATGCCATGTGTCTGCCTTCTGCAAGTCTCTGTAGTTCCCTGGGGTGCTGCTGTGGATACAGCTCTTTCTGAACTGCAAGCCACTTGAGATGAACGTAGGGACCTTTTCCGAGCCAGATAAAGTTATAAAGCTTCTACAGGAGAGCAAAAACTGGGTCAGGCACTGATTTTACAGTATCGAGAAGCACCAAATTCAAACAATGTGCATTATATTACACACAAAATGTAAATATTGCACTGTTTTTAATCCGTGCAGACAGGACCCTCATCTCTGGATCTTGAAATGTCTGAAATACACGTTAAATAATGTCATATCTCTATGGAAATGTATAATTAAGGGATACACAAGATTAGATACTAACAGCTGCTAACTAAAATGTGTAGTTTAAAGTTTAGGCCTGGCCAACCATTGGGTCCTTTTGGAACAGCATATCTGGTGTCTCTCTTTTTATTGGATATAGGAAATGACCATTTAAAGGCGTTAGACTGAGGCTCTGCCTCTGTCCTTGTGCTCCTAGACGTTAGTGCTGCTTTTGATACCATCGATCACCATATTCTTTTGGAGAAACACTATGATTGGAAAAAATTGGTCTACAAGGACAAGTTCTGGCCTGGTTTAGATCGCATCTGTCAAAAAGATATCAGTCTTTGTAGATGAACAAAACGGCAGTAATAAAGCCAAACAAACTAATCTTTTTTGGAAAAAAAAAACATTTGCTGTCTATGGTTTGTCCTCTGACAAATCAACAGTAAATTTCGGTGTGTTCCTCAAGGCTCCGTTTTAGGACCACTATTGTCTTCACTATGTTACCTCTTGGTGATGTCAATCGGAATCAATGTTATCTTTCAATACTATGTGGACGACACACACTGCTGTACATTTCGATGAAACATGGTGAAGCCCCAAAATTGCCCTCCCCTGGAAGCCTGTGTTTCAAACATAGGGAAGTGGATGGCGGCAAATGTTCTACTTTTTTGAAACTCGGAAATAGGGTGCAAAACAGAGATGCTAGTTCTCAGTTCCAAGAAACAAAGAGATCTTCTGTTGGGATCTGACAATTAACCTTAATGGTTGTACAGTCGTCTCAAATAAAACTGTGAAGGACCTGGATCGAGTGTTACTCTGAACCCTGATCTCTCTTTAACACCATAGTACGCTCGAACATATCAAGACTGTCAAGGACAGCTTTTTCCCATCTAAAGTTTTGTAATACGTAACATTGCAAAAATCAGAAACGTTCTTGACAAAAATGACGCAGAAAAATGTATCCATGCTTTTGTCACTAGGTTAGACTACTGCAATGCTCTACTTTCCGGCTACCTGGATAAACTTCAGTTAGTGCTAAACACAGCTGCTAGAATCTTGACTAGAACCAAAAAATGTGATCAAATTACCCCAGTGCTAGCCTCTCTACACTGGCTTCCTGTTAAGGCTAAACAGGGCTGTTTTCAAGGTTTCATTGCTAACCTAATGGTTGTACAAAGCATTACATGGGCTTGCACCTACCTATCTTTCCGATTTGGTCCTGCCATACATACCTTACACGTATGCTACGGTCACAAAACGCAGGCCTCCTGACTGTCCTTACAATTTCTAAGCAAGCAGCTGGAGTCAGGGCTTTCTCCTATAAAGCTACATTTTTATGGAATGGTCTGCCTATCCATGTGAGAGACGCAGACCCAGTCTCGACCTTTAAGTCTTTATTGATGACTCATCTCTTCAGTAGGTCCTATGATTGAGTGTAGTCTGGCCCAGGAGTCCCTAGGAGAAGTGGACGGCAAATACAAAAATGGGTGCGTCACTTGAGTGGGTTGAGTCACTGACGATATCTTCCTGTCTGGGTTGGCACCCCCCCATTGGGTTCGTGCCGTGGGGAGATCTTCGTGGCCTATACTCGGCCTTGTCTCAGGGTAGTAAGTTGGTGGTTGAAGATATCCCTCTAGTGGTGTGGGGGCTGTGCTTTGGAAAGGTGGGTGGGGTTATATCTTGCCTTTTTGGCCCTGTCCAGGGGTATTGTCAAGACGGGGCCACAGTGTCTCCTGACCCCTCCTGTCTCAGCCTCCAGTATTTATGCTGCAATAGTCTGTGTCAGGGGGCTAGGGTCAGTCTGTTATATCTGGAGTATTTCTCCTGTCTTATCCGGTGTCCTGTGTGAATTTAAGTATGCTCTATCTAATTCTCTCGCTCTCTTTCATTCATTCTCTCAGATGACATGAGCCCTAGGTCCATGTCTCAGGACTATATGGGCTGATGACTCCTTGCTGTCTCAAGTCCACCTGGTCGTGCTGCTGCTGCTACAGTTTCAACTGTTCTGGCTTTGGCTTTGGAACCCTGACCTGCTACCTTGATGTGCTAACTTGTCCCAGACCTGCTGTTATCAATGGTAGAGAGGAAGAGATATTCTGAATGATAGGCTATAAAAAGCCAACTGACATTTACTCTGGAGGTGCATTTACTCTGGAGATGCTGACTTGTTGCACCCTCTACAACCACTGTGGTGATTATTATTTCACCCTGCTGTTGTCTATGAACATTTGAACATCTTGGCCATATTCTGTTATAATCTCCACCCGGCACAGCCAGAGGAGGACTGGCCACCCCTCATAGCCTGGTTCCTCTCTAGGTTTCTTTTTAGGTTTTGGCCTTTCTAGGGAGTTTTTCCTAGCCACCGTGCTTCTACACCTGCATTGCTTACTGTTTGTGTAACGGTTCTCTTGTGGTGAAGGAGAGTCGGACCAAAATGCGGCGTGTAGATTGCGATCCATGTTTAATCAACAAACGTAAAACACGAATCAATACAAAACTACAAAAACATCAAACGTGGAAACGTAACGAAAACCAAAACAGCCCTATCTGGTGAAAACACAGAGACAGGAACAAGGACACTAAGGACAATCACCCACGACACACTCAAAGAATATGGCTGCCTAAATATGGTTCCCAATCAGAGACAACGATAAACACCTGCCTCTGATTGAGAACCACTTCAGACAGCCATTGACTTAACTAGAACACCCCACTAAGCTACAATCCCATACATACACACCACATACAAAAACCCATGCCACACCCTGGCCTGACCATATAAATGAAGATAAACACAAAATACTTCGACCAGGGTGTGACAGCTTGGGGTTTTAGGCTGGGTTTCTGTACAGCACTTTGACATAGGCTGATGTAAGAAGGGCCTTATGATTGAGTTATTGATGACAGTTTATTAAAGCTGTAATTTACCAATGATGATACTTACAGTAACAAGCTAATCAGAAGTGCCTTGCATGTAGAGGAAGGGTTCTAGTAGAAAAAACAGAGCCCCTGTCCAGAAACAACTCTTCCTATACAGCACTGGTGGAGATCTGAGAGGATTGGACAGGATGAAGCAATAATGAAATTCCACCTAGCCTATCAGAGGGCAAGGTGAAGCTATCACCATAGTAATCATTCATGTCTTCTCAGATCTCTACAAGTATCTTGGGGAAAGGTTTGTTTCTGGATAAAAATAGAGATGCATCTCCATAATGAATTTAAATTTCATCTAGCAACAGACCAACCACTATCCTAGCCAGCAGAAGGGTTTAGTAGTTAGCTACATACGTGCTTTCAAGACATATTTTATTTATTGGTATTATAAATAAAATATGTTTTAATTGACAAGATTCTCAGCATAAAAACAGTAAAGAAAATAAGAGACTCACTCAGCCGGGAGTCTTTCTGGGTACGTTTCTGAGAGCTTTGCACACCTGAACTGTACAATATTTGAACATTATTATTTTTACAACTCATCAAGCTCTGTCAAGTTGGTTGTTGATCATTGCTAGACAGCCATTTTTAAGTCTTGCCATATATGTTCAAACCTATTTAAGTTGAAACTAACTAGGCCACTCAGGAACATTCATTGTAGTCTTGGTAAGCAAATCCAATGTATATCGTTATTTTATGCCTGGTTATGACACCTACATAATAGTGTCAAAACCCACATTTATTCTAATTATTTTTCTCCCTGCCAAGAAGATTCCTTTTGTTTTACATTAGTTTCTTAAATCCTTTGTTGTTGCAATAAATTCTTTGCAATCATCATGTTTTATATAAGTTTCATGATGCTTTATGACCATTCTGTGTCACTTTACTTGGACGAATAAAATGGTCGAGGTTCTGTCCGAAAAGATATGCAGGCATTGCATTGAATCAACCAGAGGTTGCGTGCCACATCTTCCAGATGGAACTATCATATTGTAATGAAACAGCAGGGAGCAAGTCTTGAACACTCGACCTCCTAACCCGATGTCCTGCGCGCTATCGACTGTGCAGCAAAAGTATACCCGTGCAGCAGAGTCGATTTCCGTGGTAATAAACCCAGGGTCGTTACACTACTCCCTCCTTTCAAAGAGCGCGTCCTCGCCCTAGCTTGCGGCTCTACATCTTACAGGAACGCGCTCACCGGCCAAGGACACGCACTGTCGTGGATGCAAGGTCCGATCCCACTTCTGACACCAGTGTAATGAAACAGCAGGGAGCAAGTCAAAAGCATGCTCGTGTGGCAGAGTCGATTTCCCCGGTTATAAACCCAGGGTCGTTACAATATGATGTGGTTAGCTGACATTAAATACCTATCCAGGCGTTGTAAGATATAGCTTTAGTCAGCTTGCGTCAGTAAGGTAGTCACAGCAGGAACTCAACACAGCAGTTCCAAGAAATCACGTGACTGACTAGAAAGCAAAAACATTCATACGAACCCAAACATTGCTATAAATTATTGGCTGCATCTCCAATTGTAGACATATGACTCCACTTAGTGATTCATTTTTCTCTATTTCTGCTTTTTGTATCTCCTCTCTTTGGCTGGAAAAATGGATGTGTTTTTATGTGACTTGGCTCTGACCTAACATAATCATTTGTGGTGATTTCGCTGTAAAGCCTATTTGAAATTGGACACTGTGATGGGATTAACAAGAAGTGTATCTTTAAAATGGTGTAAAATACTTGTATGTTTGAGGAATTTTAATTATGAGATTTCTGTTGTTTGAATTTGTCACCCTGCACTTTCACTGGCTGTTGTCCTATCGATCCCGTTAGCGGGATCTCAGCCCAAAAAGGTTGTAACCAGTCGGTGAAAGCCAACATCTTTCAAGACAGAGAACGTTGCATATGGCCTTTTTGTTATCTTCCTTTCAAACTTCAAAATAGATCCACACCGCAGACATTGTGGGCTTGATCAGGAATGCTGTGTTGCACGTGTAGCGCTGTATTTTCAATGCGTCATTACGTCATCTACCTACGTTATATAGGTATGCACGTCATCTACCTCGTTATATAGGTATGCACGTCATCTACCTACGTTATATAGGTATGCACGTCATCTACCTACGTTATATAGGTATGCACGTCATCTACCTACGTTATATAGGTATGCACGTCATCTACCTACGTATATATTGGTATGCACGTCATCTACCTACGTTATATGGGTATGCACGTCATCTACCTACGTTATATAGGTATGCACGTCAGCCTTTACATGGGTTTTGCACATCGGCATTAAATAAATAAATAAAAAATCGGGCCAATGCCGATGTTGGCATTTTTAGCTAATATCGTCCGATTCCGATATGCTTACCAATATATCGTGCATCCCTACTATGCTCCTATAAACCAATGAGGAGATGGGAGAGGCAGGACTTGCAGTGCCTAAAGCGTTACCAATAGAACTAAGTTCTATTTTAGCACCTGGCTATGCAGACGCTCGTTGACGTGCGCAAGAAGTGTGGATGCAATGACTGAATAACATGTATGTGCAAATGTATTTTGCAACGGACGGTGTGGTCAGCATGTTAGACCGAGAGTCTAATGCACTAACACTGTTAGACCGAGAGTCTAATGCACTAACACTGTTAGACTAATGCGAGACCGAGAGTCTAATGCACTAACACTGTTAGACCGAGAATGCACTCACTAATGCACTAACACTGTTAGACCGAGAGTCTAATGCACTAACACTGTTAGACCGAGAGTCTAATGCACTAACACTGTTAGACCGAGAGTCTAATGCAGTTAGACCTAATGCATTAACACTGTTAGACCGAGAGTCTAATGCATTAACACTGTTAGACCGAGAGTCTAATGCATTAACACTGTTAGACCGAGAGTCTAATGCATTAACACTGTTAGACCGAGAGTCTAATGCATTAACACTGTTAGACCGAGAGTCTAATGCATTAACACTGTTAGACCGAGAGTCTAATGCATTAACACTGTTAGACCGAGAGTCTAATGCATTGACACTGTTAGACCGAGAGTCTAATGCATTGACACTGTTAGACCGAGAGTCTAATGCATTGACACTGTTAGACCGAGAGTCTAATGCATTAACACTGTTAGACCGAGAGTCTAATGCATTAACACTGTTAGACCGAGAGTCTAATGCATTAACACTGTTAGACCGAGAGTCTAATGCATTAACACTGTTAGACCAAGAGTCTAATGCATTAACACTGTTAGACCGAGAGTCTAATGCATTAACACTGTTAGACCAAGAGTCTAATGCATTAACACTGTTAGACCAAGAGTCTAATGCATTAACACTGTTAGACCGAGAGTCTAATGCATTAACACTGTTAGACCAAGAGTCTAATGCATTAACACTGTTAGACCGAGAGTCTAATGCATTAACACTGTTAGACCGAGAGTCTAATGCATTAACACTGTTAGACCGAGTCTAATGCATTAACACTGTTAGACCAAGAGTCTAATGCATTAACACTGCACACGATTGAAATGCTGCATGCCAAGATAGACCAAAGAAAAGAGACTTGATATTGCAACCACACAAGTCAAACGGCGGTTCACCAGTATGAACAAAATTGAAACATCTTTTATGTTCCAGCCCTCAAGAACTGTTGTCTGCTAAAGATTATCATCGGTTTGCATCTGCCAATTTATTGTCTGTATCCAGACGACTTGTCCCCAGAGCTTCGTAAACAGTTAATCTATTTCCATAAGGTGTTGAGACCTGCAACTGATAAGAATGAGAGGCTCAATTAAATATGTTACAGAACTGCTGTATTTGAAGCACAACTCCCTCCCCAGTTTCCCTGATGTTGCTACGGTAATTTAGCTGTTTTTAACATCCCTGTAACTGTCACTTCTGCGGAGAGATCCTTTTCTAAAGTAAAACTCATAAAGGCCTGAAACCTGAACCTACAGACCGTGGAGAAAACATTTGATTACTAAAGGACACCAGGGAAGTCTCTCAAACTGGATTTAATTTACCTTGAATATTGCAGCCCATTTGTGTTTGTTTCGCTCGCTTGGATGCTTTATCTGAGTTTGATGCCTGTTCCTGTTGGCACACGTTTGTCAAATAAATATATTTCAGTTGGTTGGTCAAGGAGGTAGGGCGGGCCAGACCACATAAGGCCTGCCCATAACTGCGACCCTGAGTGGATGACAATCCAGCATCCTGGCATCGATACAACCAAGAACAGAGGGGCTCACTTCTGCTGCCACACATCAGGAGTTCTCTGTAAACTTGGTCAGCCTCTGGTAAGAGTGTCATCAAAGGTGTCCAGGAATCAACTGGTTTAGTCCATCCAGTAGTTTCTGGTGAAAGTGCCAATTGGATGGTTTTCAGACTTGTTGACGAAATGCTTGTTTGGTACACTGCTCTGTTTGAATGTTGTAGTAGTGCAGCCTGTGATGTTCTCCATCTAGAATGACCTATTGGAGAAGAGCTTCTTCCTCAGATCATTGACACAATCTAGGCTGGTTGTCTCATCATAGAGAACACCGGTATCTCTCAAACAATGTGAAAGTGGACAAATCCAGATCATGGTGTTGAAATGGTTCAGCTGCCGTGGAAACAAAGGCATCAGTCACCTCTGGGCATTTCCATGTAAAAGGACCCATGGGCACCAACATGTAAAGTTCATAGGATATAAAAGAAATAGTGCTTAAATAAATGTAGTAGATCTAAACCTGCGACTGCCTCCTCCACTCTACCCTAGTGACAAGGTGCTTCAACAAAGTACTGAGTAAAGAGTCGGAATACTTATGTAGATGTGACATCAGTTTATTTTTAATACATTTGCAAAAATGTCAAAAAAACTGTTTTTGCTTTGTCATTATGGAGTGTTGTGTGTACAGTCAATTAATGCGGAAAAAAACAACAATTTCATCCATTTTAGAATAAGGCTGTAACGTAATAAAATATGGGGGAAAAAATCAAGGGGTATGATCAGTGTCTTGCATGTAGAGGATGGGTTCTAGTAGAAACAGAGCTCCTGTCCAGAAACAACCCCTTCCTATAGGAACTGGTGGAGATCTGAGAGGCTTGGACAGGCTTAAGCAATATGGTGAAATTCCATCAGAGGACAAGGTGGAGCTATGACTATAGTGATGCATCCTATCAAGTCCTCTCAGATCTCTACAAGTGTCTAAAGGGGAAGGGTTGTTCCCAGAAAGGAACAGACACATATTTCCATAATAATAATTTATTATTCCAACCAGCAACAGACCAACCAACATCCCAGCCAGCAGAAGGGTTTACTAGTTAGCTACATACATGATTTCATAAATAATGTTAAATCAACAAGATTCTCAGCTTTAAAAAAGAAGGTGCATTACACTCCCTCGGTTGTTCCATGGACATATGGGTCGGTGTTTGTACCATTGTCATTATGACATCATCAATATGGGACAGAACAGTGGAATTATTTGGATGCATACACACAGTTGTCCAGACTCTGTACATCATGCTGTTTAAACAGTGCAGTAACAAAGAGACTCTCTGGCCAGTACAGTTGAGTGTGACTGGCTACGTCCCAATACACTGGCTTATGTTTCCTCCTCCTCCTTTCCTACAGATCACTAGCTAGATTAAGTGGTTAGAACTGGTTATAAATGTTAATAGCATAGCCATAAACCTTTTTCAGTCCCCTCATATCAGTTGATATGATATATGGCTGGGACTTTTTCCTGACAAAGTGACCCGACTAGGAAAACCTCCAGGTCTATAACTAAAGCCTGGATTTTTCCCTGGTCTGGTCATGTATAGCTTCTCATAGAAGGAAAGGGTTATGACGAAAGGAAGAGACAAAGCCTGTGAGCCACAATGGCCTGGTATGCCCGGGTCCTCCAGGCCAGCAGAGGGAGACAAACACACCTTAAGCTCTGGGGACAACAGACAAAATGGCATCCTATTTTGACCAAAGCCCCGTGGGCCCTGGTCAAAAGTAGTGCACTATATAGGGAATAGGGTGCCATTTCAGATACAGATACGGAACCAGTAGCCCTATGAAATGAAGAGTGGAGTGATTCTCATCAATAGTGTCAAAAAACATTATAGTAAAGATTATGTTCACCTCACTAACTTTATATTAAATGATTACACAGTTCTCTAATCTCACACACGGGTACGGGGAAATGACCTGCAAACCACGAACATTTCAAAACAGACATCAAGGGACAAACCTTAGTCATTCAGTCATACACACACACACTTTCTCTCCCTCTGACACACACAGACAGAACTTAGAGTGAAATAATCAGTACAATATGTAAATAAACTAGGAGAATTGCTTTTCCTGCTGTTTCAAAGATACACAAGCTGTTAAAAATTCACACACACACACTGAGAGGATACCTGGATCATAGTGGGTTATGGGAAGAAGAAGCACTTGTTTGAATTCAATACAAATCTCAAGCACCACCCAGACCAGTGAAAAATCATTAGTAGGAATCAAATAGAAAGATTCAGAGTGCAGAAAGTGAGTGAACAAACCAGCGACACACTGACATTATCAAATGGCGCCAGGTCAACAACCAATATATAAGATCTCACATCAATAACCCACTTCTGGTTTCCTATTCTGCTTCTCCCAATACAACCACCAGAGTCCCTACCACCTCCTCAATCACACACACACATACACACACACACACACACACACACACACACACCAGGTAGTAGTAGTAATCATCAACATCATCAGTTCCTAATAGTAATAATAAATAGTAATAGCGACAATAAACAGAACCAGTCAGTCTCAGTCATGTCACTGGTGTTAATGTTGTTGTTGGCCAGTCAGCCCACTAGGGGGAGTCCTGCCTAAGTCTGTGCCTCTGGTAGGGGTAGCCCAGGCACGCAAGGTGCGGTCGGAGGAGCGAGACCATTCGCCCCGCAACAAAGCAGTCCCTTGGTTGCCGTGGCAGCTGAAGGGTCACTGATGCCCCCCCCGTTGAGGTTCCGGTACGGTCGTCGGGGCGGAACGCGGCGAGGGGTCGGCACCCCCTTCAGGCACACGGATGGAAAGCTCAGACCAATCAGACAGCAGCCCGGACAGGAAATTACCTCATCTTGTTCAGGGGCGGGGCCAGCAGGGGGGCCCGGGATTGCGGTGTGGTAGCCGCTAGCCCTCCAGCCAATCGGACGGCCGACGACCACCATCGCCGAGATGTTGTTGTTGTCCAGATGAGGGAGAGGAGGGAGGGAGGAAGGGGCATTGGAGACTGGGTGACGCCAGCCGTTAGGCTGCAGAAACAGGGAGGAAGAGGATGAGGCTGGGTGTAGTAGATGTCTCCCTGGTGTAGGGACAGCGCCCTCTAGTGTGTCAGGAGACCTGCTGCAGTCCATAGGCTCCCCCAGAGAAAAACCTTCCTCCTCTTCCTCTTCCAGAGGACCCAGAGACACCAGGTCCAGAGGCAGCCCTGAATCATCTGACACGTCCTCCACCATCCCTCCCTTCTCCTTCCTCCTTTCATCCTCCACCATCCCTCCCTTCTCCTTCCTCCTTTCACCCGCCACCATCCCTCCCTTCTCCTTCCTCCTTTCACCCGCCACCATCCCTCCCTTCTCCTTCCTCCTTTCATCCTCCCCCTCCTCCTCTTCCTCCTGTTTCCTCAAGCGCTGCAGGTCGGGGTCCCGGAGGAGGGAGAGGGTTCGCTCCGGCTCGGGGTGCAGGGGAGAGACTGGCAGCGCCGGGGGCCCTCGGAGTAAGAGGTTTCCCCTGAGGGGGGGGGAGAGGCGCAGGTGTCAGGCTGCTGGGGAAGGGTGAAGGTCAGGGAGATGACAGACTTGCTGGGGGTGTCGTAGAGCTTGATGCGGCCCCGTTCAGGTCCTGCCGCAGGGAGAAGGGGTTGACCCGGGCCGGGGTGCCGAGTGGGGGCGTCGTTGGTGGAAGCATTTCAGACTGGCTCCGTGACAACTGCTGGTCGCCAGGGTGACAGAGGGAACTCCGTCGTCGGTAGGGGCTGATGTGGCCAGTGGGGGGTTTTGACGAGAGACAATCGCCCAGAGGGATGGCCGTCTTCCTCTCCTCCTCTCCTATCTCCATCCCCTCCAGCAAGACCACTATCTCAGAGAACGAGGGACGCGTCTTTGCATTCATCTGAGAAAGAGGGAGAAACAGAGTGAGGGGAGCAGGAACAGTGTAAACAGTACATACTTTTTGGAATGTATGGTTGGTTTTAGGTTGTCAATCTGTGCATTTACAGTAAGTATGTACACAGAGTCATTAATGCATGCAATTATTATGAAGTCAGTCAATCTGTCAGGCTGTCAGTCAGTCATCTTACATTGCAGCAGAGGACTGCAAGGTTGAGGAATGGTGTTGGACAGTCACCAACCAGGTTCTCAAAGGCATCCACATCTAGTCCAAAGTCCTGCACACACAGAGGATCATCACCATCTTTTAATGTAGCCGACTAGCTGTCAATCAGTTTGTCTGACTAGGTTAAAATAATATACATGTTGTAGTTCTCCATCATATCAACTAGATGGAGACATACACTGTGATAGCATTATTCTCATTAAAGTGGAACTGACAGTATTTTATCAACATGAAATCTCATTAAAATCTGTTCATACAGTATAGTCCCCCCAGGAAAAATGACATATTTTTTTAGAAGATTTCTGACAAGCGAGCACTTAGATAGTCATTTTCACATTGTCATACATTCTTAGAATATTTGGGAATTACATACTGTATACTAAGTCAAAATAAATATGGAGTGGAAAAGCAGCCTTGTGTTTGGACAATTAATAGGCCCTAATTAAATCGGCCATTCCGATTAAATGGGTCGACCTCTAGTCGTTACAGTGGTGAAAACACTGTCAGCTCCACTTTAAACCTCACATGTAGCTGGAACTGCTGCCCTGTTCTGCAGTGATTAAATATCCAAGTCTTCCACTGCAGTTACATGTGATAATGTGCAATAAGGACAGGGAGGGCACTTATTTTCTGGGTCACAGTGGAAAAAAGTGGTGTAGAAAGGGGTTGGATTAAGGGTTTACACTGTCAGTTTGTTGTGTGATAGTATGAAACCATTGATTTAGGGTTGTGTGATAGTATGAAACCATTGATTTAGGGTTGTGTGATAGTATGAAACCATTGATTTAGGGTTGTGTGATAGTATGAAACCATTGATTTAGGGTTGTGTGATAGTATGAAACCATTGATTTAGGGTTGTGTGATAGTATGAAACCATTGATTTAGGGTTGTGATAGTATGAAACCATTGATTTAGGGTTGTGTGATAGTATGAAACCATTGATTTAGGGTTGTGTGATAGTATGAAACCATTGATTTAGGGTTGTGTGATAGTATGAAACCATTGATTTAGGGTTGTGTGATAGTATGAAACCATTGATTTAGGGTTGTGTGATAGTATGAAACCATTGATTTAGGGTTGTGTGATAGTATGAAACCATTGATTTAGGGTTGTGTGATAGTATGAAACCATTGATTTAGGGTTGTGTGATAGTATGAAACCATTGATTTAGGGTTGTGTGATAGTATGAAACCATTGATTTAGGGTTGTGTGATAGTATGAAACCATTGATTTAGGGTTGTGTGATAGTATGAAACCATTGATTTAGGGTTGTGTGATAGTATGAAACCATTGATTTAGGGTTGTGTGATAGTATGAAACCATTGATTTAGGGTTGTGTGATAGTATGAAACCATTGATTTAGGGTTGTGTGATCAGGGAAAAAGGAAAAGCATTGGTTAACTGTGTGCCTGTCATAAACTGTGTGTGTGTGTGTGTGTGTGTGTGTGTGTGTGTGTACCTCAGTGCGAGGTAGGAAGTCCGGATCAGCCTCTATCCGGGCGATGATCTCACACAGGATGATTCCATAGGCAAACACATCCACCTAGGGGTCAGAGTCGGCCAATCACATCTAATCAATAACATCTCACTTGAAAAATTCACAATAATACACCTTGGAAGAGTCTGGTCTTTTGCTAGAAACATACATACAGTGCCTTGCGAAAGTATTCGGCCCCCTTGAACTTTGCGACCTTTTGCCACATTTCAGGCTTCAAACATAAAGATATAAAACTGTCTTTTTTTGTGAAGAATCAACAAGTGGGACACAATCATGAAGTGGAACGACATTTATTGGATATTTCAAAAAAATTTAACAAATCAAAAACTGAAAAATTGGGCGTGCAAAATTATTCAGCCCCTTTACTTTCAGTGCAGCAAACTCTCTCCAGAAGTTCAGTGAGGATCTCTGAATGATCCAATGTTGACCTAAATGACTAATGATGATAAATACAATCCACCTGTGTGTAATCAAGTCTCCGTATAAATGCACCTGCACTGTGATAGTCTCAGAGGTCCGTTAAAAGCGCAGAGAGCATCATGAAGAACAAGGAACACACCAGGCAGGTCCGAGATACTGTTGTGAAGAAGTTTAAAGCCGGATTTGGATACAAAAAGATTTCCCAAGCTTTAAACATCCCAAGGAGCACTGTGCAAGCGATAATATTGAAATGGAAGGAGTATCAGACCACTGCAAATCTACCAAGACCTGGCCGTCCCTCTAAACTTTCAGCTCATACAAGGAGAAGACTGATCAGAGATGCAGCCAAGAGGCCCATGATCACTCTGGATGAACTGCAGAGATCTACAGCTGAGGTGGGAGACTCTGTCCATAGGACAACAATCAGTCGTATATTGCACAAATCTGGCCTTTATGGAAGAGTGGCAAGAAGAAAGCCATTTCTTAAAGATATCCATAAAAAGTGTTGTTTAAAGTTTGCCACAAGCCACCTGGGAGACACACCAAACATGTGGAAGAAGGTGCTCTGGTCAGATGAAACCAAAATTGAACTTTTTGGCAACAATGCAAAACGTTATGTTTGGAGTAAAAGCAACACAGCTCATCACAATGAACACACCATCCCCACTGTCAAACATGGTGGTGGCAGCATCATGGTTTGGGCCTGCTTTTCTTCAGCAGGGACAGGGAAGATGGTTAAAATTGATGGGAAGATGGATGGAGCCAAATACAGGACCATTCTGGAAGAAAACCTGATGGAGTCTGCAAAAGACCTGAGACTGGGACAGAGATTTGTCTTCCAACAAGACAATGATCCAAAACATAAAGCAAAATCTACAATGGAATGGTTCAAAAATAAACATATCCAGGTGTTAGAATGGCCAAGTCAAAGTCCAGACCTGAATCCAATCGAGAATCTGTGGAAAGAACTGAAAACTGCTGTTCACAAATGCTCTCCATCCAACCTCACTGAGCTCGAGCTGTTTTGCAAGGAGGAATGGGAAAAAATGTCAGTCTCTCGATGTGCAAAACTGATAGAGACATACCCCAAGCGACTTACAGCTGTAATCGCAGCAAAAGGTGGCGCTACAAAGTATTAACTTAAGGGGGCTGAATAATTTTGCACACCCAATTTTTCAGTTTTTGGTTTGTTAAAAAAGTTTGAAATATCCAATAAATGTCGTTCCACTTCATGATTGTGTCCCACTTGTTGTTGATTCTTCACAAAAAATACAGTTTTATATCTTTATGTTTGAAGCCTGAAATGTGGCAAAAGGTCGCAAAGTTCAAGGGGGCCGAATACTTTCGCAAGGCACTGTATTAGCAGGACCCACTAGACACAACCAGAAAAACACAGCAGGAACATGGAACAGTTGTCCTTCCAGATTGTTTTATAGCAGAGTACTGTTGCATTATATCACTGTGTTTGCTTCGTATAATGATGCACCCCAGTGAGATGATGCAGCGAGATAACAGCCAGGAAACAGTTGACTACTGTCAAAGATTTCTATAACTTAACTAAGATAAACCACAGCCTGTCATTTCCAATGGAAACAAATGAGCCATAGTGGGCAGAACAAGCAAGGAGGTGGGCAGAGCCAAGCACGAGCTAGCGAGATCCCATTGGCTTGTTTTACCATGCATTTGCATATGTTCATTAGGTAACGCCTACTCTGTAGTGCACGTGTGCAATAACTCAATTCGCCTTTGCACACTCCTTCTAAACAATACAACTCTGGCAAAGTGTAAAGTCTACAAAACTTTGTCCGCTCTTTTCGTAACAGATTGTAGTTGTGGGAACAGAAAAGTATTGAGATCAAATGTTTCATCGATGAGTAAATTAACAGAATGTCGGCCAAAATCCATCTTCTCCCACTGCCGTCCTCTGGGCTTCCTGTCACCATATTTGTTAGTGACTGGAAATGCCAACCGGATGCTTCACATTTATACATCCAGTGAAATATCTGTCTCATTGTTCTATCTGTGCTTCTGTTAGTACCTTTTCATCATAGAGCTCTCCTCTCAGCACCTCCGGGGCCATCCAGTAGGGGGAGCCCACCACGGCCAGAGGCTGCTGATCAACCCCGTCACTGGAGGAGAGGAAAATAACACATTCATATAGAACACATTTATTTAAAAACAGAATAGAATGTACAATGCATTTAACCAACTCATCTAGGCTATATGTGCAGTCATGATGGGAATATGGGGAGAGTCATATAGTCCTCCTGTAATCTAGAGGAACTTTCTCACAGCACTAACCTGTAGTCTGGAACCTTCTCACAGCACTAACCTGTAGTCTGGAATCTTCTCACAGCACTAACCTGTAGTCTAGAATCTTCTCACAGCACTAACCTGTAGTCTAGAATCTTCTCACAGCACTAACCTGTAGTCTAGAATCTTCTCACAGCACTAACCTGTAGTCTGGAATCTTCTCACAGCACTAACCTGTAGTCTGGAATCTTCTCACAGCACTAACCTGTAGTCTAGAATCTTCTCACAGCACTAACCTGTAGTCTAGAATCTTCTCACAGCACTAACCTGTAGTCTAGAATCTTCTCACAGCACTAACCTGTAGTCTGGAACCTTCTCACAGCACTAACCTGTAGTCTGGAACCTTCTCACAGCACTAACCTGTAGTCTGGAACCTTCTCACAGCACTAACCTGTAGTCTGGAACCTTCTCACAGCACTAACCTGTAGTCTGGAATCTTCTCACAGCACTAACCTGTAGTC